>NW_016230185.1:0-1254 GCF_001687245.7 Rhagoletis zephyria | reverse complement strand
ATCACCTGAAATGGCGGGAGCTTTATATATATATGCATATATCTAAAAGTATATGTATGTTTATATGTATGTACGTACACTCGTAGATGCTTGTTTATGTACGTGCGTTTGTTTATCTATGAAACTGACAGGTCGCAGCTTGATGCCACACTTTTATAGTACCTCACTTTGCGCCACGTATGTAAATCGCCTGCAGCATGGTTAGAGATATTTTTTGAAGAATTTTATTCAAAGTATTTACATAAATAAACAGTTTATTTTGCGAGTGTCATATTTTGACGAATAGAGATTATCTGATGGAGTATTCATAAAAAATGGGCAAGTTAAAATGTTTCATTATATAGTTTTAAAAGTCTCCTTTTTTATGAATGTGAGTGTTAGTTAATAAATTTTCGAAGGTATTTAGAAAGTAGGCAAAGTATCGACTTTCTCCTTTATAATCTGTTAACTCGATTCTACATATCGCAAACTTTCTTCAAAGGTGTATTTATTAATTCAATATTTCTCATTTTTGATATTGACTGCAAAAAATACTCAAATACCGTATATTTATCCTTCAGAGAGTAACAAAACAAAATGACTTTGAAAGCGCTGCGAAATTCGCCAGGTATTTTCTAGCCTTCCACCAAAATCTGAAATCAAATTTTGAACAAATTTGCTTACTTTAGAAATAGGCACTACAAGCACGGCAGAGAACGCCGGGTATTTGCTAGTAAAAGATATTTCAAAATCAAAGATTTATCAAATAATAATACATAATATTTAACCTGTCATCAATTAAGTTGAATTAGTTTTTTTTTTAAATAGGTTGCCTACCGCCTCAAAAATTTTTTCGACAGTAAACTTTCCTACACCTCTTTAGTTTGATACCCATATGGCAATATTATATAAATTTTATTAATTTAACTTAGTTAAAATTTTCAAATAGGCAGCAACCCTTCCGAAAATATTTCCAACAGCAATCGTTCTTTTACGTCTTTAATTTGATATCCATATCGTTATATTTTATTTACAGTATATTTTGCTTAGCTGCACATCCTTCTTTGCACGAAAAACTTGTGCAGTTAACCGAAAAAGGCACTTAAGCGAATTTTCTTTACTACNCCTATGAAACCAAATAATGGAGAAGCACTTACCACGTAGAAATTACTGCAAGCGAAATTTTTACCGAATAGTATCTAATTATCTATATAACTTACATAAATTTATAGCCATTTTCGTTGTTCTGTGAGATAAACAAAATAAATAAAAAGT
>NW_016230184.1:0-1254 GCF_001687245.7 Rhagoletis zephyria | reverse complement strand
GAGGCAAACAAAAGCCCAAAAAAAAAAAAATACAATAAACGTCGCAGCAGCAACGGCAGCCGCCATATCAGGGATTGGTCGTAGCAGCGTTGGACGTGCAACGGTGGCAGCGGCAGCGGCAGCGGCAGCGGTGATCGTTTGTTGTTGTGTGCTGGTGCGATCTGTATGTGTGGCGAGAATATTTCACTTTCCGGCTATAAAAGCTAAAAATCTTTACAAACTCGAGTTTATTAAAACGAGCGCAGTGCGCGTGTTAAGATCGTTTGTCTGCCGCAACGGAAATGGGACTTTTTTGGTTGGTACTTTGGAGAATTTTGAAATTAAGGAATAGAAATTGCAATAAAAATTTCAAGGCGAAAACTCAAGGAATACATACATATTTATACGATGGTGAACTGGAAAGTAGATAAAAAGTGAATAATGAAAAAAAATACATTTCAAAAACGAAAGATAAACAAAAAAATTGGGAGCAGCAAAAATATAATTTTAGTGATTACATGGAATTTACAGCGATTTAAGTCTGCAAAAGAATTTTAAAAATTTCGAAAACAAATTAAATTACCAAGTGCACTGTGAAATGCAAAAACTTTATCACATTAACAGGTAAAATAGCTTAGCAAATGTCTAAGTGCTTGCAGAAACGAATTATTGTACGCTAACGAGTATTTTAAAAAAAAACGGGAAACTCTTAGTGCATTCAAAACACTGTTTATTCGAATTTTATTTTTTGGACTAAAATTTGCATGAAATATTATGGAAAATTTGCCAAGAACGTTCAGCATGAAAAATATTTATTAGTGCTCACCGCTTATGCCAGTAAACATATGGAATATATTCAAAAATATAAAAAAATAAGCTTTTGGCATACAATTTTTGATTCCTCAAAATCTTTGAAATGCTAAAGGAACGAAAAAAAAATATTGAATATGGCACAACATCGAAATCAATTTGTCTCCAAATCAAACTTAAAAAGGGATAACAGAAATTTACTCCAAAATACATACACACGTACAGTGGTGGAAATAATTAANTAATTAAAGCCGCGCCATCTATTGAGAGGTTTTAACAAATTTTGTTTTTATTCAACAGTTTTATTGAGCTTGAGACCGTTTCTAATGAAAAAAATATATGAAATATAGTACATTCTTTAATAAAATCCGTGTAAATACAAGTTTCAAACTATTGAATTAAAATATCAATATTTAAAAAAAAAATCAACACACATACATGTTAATTTGCAGCTTTTGATTTCTA
>NW_016230183.1:310-1254 GCF_001687245.7 Rhagoletis zephyria | reverse complement strand
TATAGAAAAATACAACGATTACAAAATCGATTTATTCATCGATATATAATCTTCATCAGTATCAATTATTATACATATCGATAACAATATAAATGAATAAAAAGATAACAAAATCAATTATTTAATCGATTACTATACCGATAACAATATCCATTATTGTATCGATAACAATATCGATTATTATATTGGTTATTATATCGATTACAATAGCGGTTATTTAATCAATAACAGTATCGATAACAATATCGATTATTTTATCGATAGCAATATCGAGTTTTATATCGATAACAATATCGATCTACATCCTCATCCTTTTCTTCATATTTATCTTTATGTTTGCATATTCCTCTTCACCTTTACCTTAAAGTGATTAAATTTACTTTGATCTTCGTTTTTGCCTGTACCTCTAGGCATCTTTGTTTTTGTTTTTATTCGCAAACCGCTAAACCGCTGAGAACTACTTCCATGTGCATTATTCCCATTGAATTTGGCAATTTACTCCCAACCAACCAACTGCCGCTAAAGAAGTTTCACTTCATAAATTCAAGAAATATTCTTGCCCATTCAGTTACCCTAATTCTTATGTATCTGTCATTGTCTTCATTTTCGTCTTTATCTTCACTTTTGCCTTCTTTTTTTTTTACTTGGTCGTTATCATTTATTTCTTCATCTTCATATTTATCTTTATTTCAAAGCTTAATTTCAAATGTGTAGTGAAACAACAGGCGAAACATGTCAAATTGAACATGTTGCAGCAACATCTATACACAATTCGAAAATGTTTAAACGACGGTTTTGGCCGTAATTTTCAATCAATCGTAAAACCATAAAAACTCTGCTCATCTACGGAAAAATGCCTTTCCAACGGTGTTTGTTCAATCGGTTCGGTAGAATCGCCAAACGAACGGAGACAAAATTTATGTTAGCGTATTAATATATAGATA
>NW_016230183.1:0-183 GCF_001687245.7 Rhagoletis zephyria | reverse complement strand
ATTTCCTCATCAGACTTCTTTCAGTAGGCTTCGAACCGACGATCCCACTGACTCAGCCAGTTGCCTATGCACCGTGCTAAGTACGCCTTGTAAGTTATCGTTTGCTTTTTTCCACTATTTTCATTTATTTATTTATTTTTTTATGCCAACACAATCAAGCGCAGCTATTCCGCTGCAATTCAC
>NW_016230182.1:0-1254 GCF_001687245.7 Rhagoletis zephyria | reverse complement strand
GAGTTGGGCAATTTTAGAGCAACTTTCTTTTTATCACATAATAAATGTACGAGTATATACATACTTTGAAATATTGAAACTCATTTCCGAATGACATTTCCCATTTGCACTTAATAATCAGCCCAATTCTTAATATTCCCGGCTAGTTCATTCCTCCCAGAGACCGCTTTTCTCGAGAAAAAAATCCTCCAATTCTAAACTATCGCGGAAAACCGAAATATGGGAATAGAAGTTCGAAAATTCGAAGATGCGAAGTTAGATGTGTTTTTTTTTTAATTCGCTTTTGGCAGTTGAAACCAGAGACCATACGGACTTAAGAAATAAAACTAAATATTGCTCTATAATTATTACTGAACAATGGAAAAGTTGTTTTCGTCTCGCGGGAGGATTATTTTAAGATGTAAATTANAATAATATGGGATTTTTATATTTTTTCGTCTCTCGGGACGTTTATTTTAAGACAAAAATGATTTACGTCTTCTCTTAATAATTATATAGGACTTTTATTGAAATGGAACTCCTTAATTGAGTTCGGAGATTCGACGCGTTAAATATTTAACGCCACGATTGTTCATGTTATCAATTTGTATCGTTCGTTCGAATTTCAAAAATGAGGAGTCAAATTAAATGGCTTTGCTTTTACATAGCTTTGGTTAGCAAACCAAATTCCAATAATCTATCTCGGATATATTTGCGTTTAATTTTGTGAAATCGGCAGCACATGTACCGGTTCTATTAAGAGAAAACGTGGGACGTAAATCATTGTCGTTTTGAAATAAACTCACGAGAGACGAGAAAAATAAAAATCGCATATAATTATTATGAAAAGACGTAAATTATTTCCGTCTTAAAATAAACGTCCCATGAGACGAAAAATAAAAGTCCCACATAATTATTATGAGAAGATGTAAATTATTTCCGCCTTGAAATAAACGTCCCGCAAGATGAAAAAACATAAAAGTCCCACATAATTATTATGAGAAGATGTAAATAATTTTCGTCTTGAAATAAACGTCCCGAGAAACGAGAAAAATAAAAAGGATCATTCTAGCGCCTTTGTCTTGACCTGCGGACTGTTTCGAAGCCACAACCGATAAACTTAAGCGTAGAATACGTTATATTATTAAGATCTTATTCAAGTTAAAAAGGATCAGTCCAGCGCCTTCGTCGTGACCTGGAGGCTGTGTCGGAGCCACAGCCGCTAAACTTAAACGTAGAATTAGGTTAAAAACGGTACATGAAATATTCATTTTG
>NW_016230181.1:0-1254 GCF_001687245.7 Rhagoletis zephyria | reverse complement strand
AGGTGAAATCATCTCAGCACTTCCTTCTCAGCTGGCCGGTTTTCGCCAGACTAAGGTTTAAGCACCTTGGGTTGCATTTCATCAGCACTCCCGAAAAGCTCTCCGTAGTAGACATCAGCTGTCTACGGAACTTAGTTTTGGGCACCCAGCGGTTCTCTTAGCTTAACACAGAGAACCTGTAGTTATTAATATCTAAGTGGGGGCCCCTACTGTCGACTGCCACAATGAAGAGTGAAGACAAAGTTGAAGATAAAGACGGAAAAGAAAACAATAGTAACTGAAAGTGTAAGATAATTTATTGAAATTTTTCGTTATCGAAAGATATAAAGTTACCGAAATTTATCGAATCTTCAGAGTTTATTGTTATCGACTTATACATGTTTATCGAGTTATCGCAACTCATCGAATTATTCAAATTGATCAATCAATGTTTATTGAGTTGTCGAAATTTATAGACACAGGAACTAAGTTGTCGAACTTTACGGATAATTCTGAGCCATGGGATTATCGAAATTGGTCATGCTAATGAAATTTATGAAGTTATCGATACATATTTATTCAATTTTTATTATTTATAGAGTTAACGAAGTTTACGTGTTATGTTATCGTAATGCATCGAGTTCTTTCAACTTATCGAGTTATCGATATTTATTGATTTTCTTAAATTTATCGATTTATCGAATCAAAGTTTTTGGAATTTTCAAAAAATATTAAGTTATGGAAATTTCAACGTTATATGAGCTTATCGAGTTATCACCGCTTATCAAATTTTATCGTGTTACCGAATTATCAAAAATTTATAGAGGTAACCAAAGTTTATCGAATTATTGATTTATATCGAGATGCATAAATTTTTGAGTTATCGAAATTTATCGAGCCCTTGAAATGCACAGTTATCGATAGTTATCGAAATAAGTCGAGTTACCAAATTTTGTTGTGTTTTCGGATTTTAGTGCTTTTGAAATTCATTGCATTGTGGATATGTATCAAATTATTTGAATTTATGAACAAACTGTATCGGGTCAGTTCCAACTCCTGCCAAAGTCCTCGAAAGAACTTCAAAGATATAAAAAAAAAAAATTTAATCAGATTCTAGTTGCAAATCTGAAGGAGCAGACGACGTGAAAACCTTCGCCAAGGCTCTTAGAAACTAGAAAAACGGTGGAATTTCGACAGTAACTGGCCCTCCTAGTCTGTGTGCTTTTATCGTTCAGAAAGAATTTTACTAATTTCGCAAAATTGTACTTTAAAGTT
>NW_016230180.1:0-1254 GCF_001687245.7 Rhagoletis zephyria | reverse complement strand
ATGAGTAGATTTTGGATGATTACCTGTTAATAAGGACCGTAGTGGTTCGGGTGGAGCAGGGATTTCTTCTAAATGGACTTTTCCACCAAGGCAGCACATGCCACCTGATTCACCTGTAAATTTTTTGGCAAAACAAAAGCTACAAACAACTGACATATTTCCAATTGAAATAAATTGGTCATTTGCATAATCAATCGCAGCATGATAACGCATGCCCGAAAAGTTTTTTTCACGCCACAAATGTTGGCTGGCTTCAGACCGCCGCGCATGGATTCTATCCCTATTTTGCATGAGGCGTGCTTCTCGCTGACTTGCAGTCTCGTTGCTACGTGCATTTCGCTGTCTCTTCGCACGTGTAGATCGTGCGTCGTTATCACTACGACGTCGGGGCATGATTTTAAATATGTTTCTAAATTTCTCGCTTCAACAACGCTTCGCTTTCTTTGCTCACCAATTCAAGAATGATGAATAATTTCTAGAAGCTGACTATATGTTAAGAACATGCCAGTCATGTTGCCTCGCAGAGGAACGGACTGAGAATTGGTGCTATGTATTTGAAGCGGCGAACATGCTTGCACTGTCGTTCAGCATATATGATAATGGATTCTGTGCGAGCATGTTGTAATCAAACAAATTTCATTTCCAGCAAGCACGTTGCGCACATCATTGTTCGGCTGTTGCGCATGCATATGTACATATATATATGTATGTATACATACGTATGTATACATACGTACATACATACATACTGCTCGATCAAACTCATTTTTCTTTTCTGCTTTGTGCTTCTGCTTCCCGCTAGCAAGCGAAGCTAATAACAATCCTCGCATAAAATGGAATAAAAAATGTTAAGAAGGTTTTATTTATTAATTTTTTTCGTATTAATATTAAAAAGAACAGAGCAAACACCTATGCAGTTTATTAAAGAAATGTTCAAGTTATTACTTCGTTTTTTTGCTTTTTAAATTGATGCAGTAGTTTTAAATATATTGGCGTTAGAAGATAAAATTAGTCTATTTCTGAGGGGTTTTTGCTTATTGTCACGCCCCTATAAAAAAAAAATATATTTAAAAGTAGCGAACATTGGAGAGGAAGGTTCAAGAAATATTTTGCAAAAAATCTGAACAAAATCGGTTCAGTTTTAGCTGAGCTGTGAGGGAACATACACATTTTGAGGCTTTATTTTATAAGATGTAGAGATAGAGATATATGTATGTATACATACGTATGTATACATACGTACATACATACATA
>NW_016230178.1:0-1254 GCF_001687245.7 Rhagoletis zephyria | reverse complement strand
GCCGTTTTTAGCCGGTTTTATTTGGCAATTTAGCCGGTTCGTCCAAAAAGTTCTGGCAACANATTTATTTAAATAAAACATGTGAAATTTAGTTGAAACATTTTAGCCGTTTTTAGCCGGTTTTATTTGGCAATTTAGCCGGTTCGTCCAAAAAGTTCTGGCAACACTGGTTGCAACTGTTAATGAAGCACAATTTTTATGTTTAATCTTTATGAAAGTTACATGTATAGTCGAGAACATGGTTACATGCAGAATTTTAAATTAATTAATATTATTCTCCATACAAAATGTACGAGTATTGCTTTATTAAATGCAAACTTATGCGAAAATATAAATATTTCGTAAATGTAGGGTTAATATTTTCGCGTACGTGCCAATCTTGTGTCGATTCCCAGAAACTGAATAATTTGTGTTGATTGGAGCGGCGAGGGGAAGACGAAAGCCGACCAATCGTACATTTGTATGTGCATATATATGTTACATATACTACGTTTATACGCATGCATAAGGTCGCTTTAATTCATTTCGCCGCGATTCAAAACATATGTATCGAGGCAAATTAATATAAGGTGATAGCAGGAGTACAATAACAAAAATTNTCCGATATAAAGATGTGTATAAGAGACAGACATATGTATATACTGAATTTCAATTCGCTTTGAAAGAGCGAAGTGTTTTGGCTCACACTCCATTTCAAATCGGTAGTTTATTTCTCCAGACAGTTAGAAAGAGTGTATAAACACCGCTCTCACTCAAAGCGAATTGGAGATCAGCTGTTCCGCTCAAATTCGATATAATCGCATCAGTATTTAAAAGCTGATTAATAATAATCGTTCTTTTTCTTTGCCACGATTTTATAATGCCGAATAAAACTAGATTTTTATCACTTTCCATTATGTTAACTCATAAAATGTCAAATGAAAACAGCTTATTTTGTTTGCTTTTGAAGACGGTTACTTTGATGCCGATATAAAGCCGTAAGTATAAACACTAGAGCGAAATGTGTACGGTGTCAATGCGCTTTCAATTAAGTCGATTATTCTGTGCGTATAAACGTAGTAATACATACATTACATATCTACATATTTACAAAGGCATGTGTACATATGTACGTACAAATTTATGCGTTTGGCTTTTTGCATGAATAGAAAATTTGATTGCAGAAATAATTTTAATGAAATTAATTTTACAAAACATTTGTGCTATATAATATCTATATATTAATACGCTAACATAAATTTTGTCTCCGTTCGT
>NW_016230177.1:0-1254 GCF_001687245.7 Rhagoletis zephyria | reverse complement strand
CTCTTTTTAGGTCAAACATAGAAAAAATAGGATAGTTTACTTTTGAAGGACAATTTTTAGTTCTCTGTATTTAACCACTTTAACCACTCAGAATCTATTCATCGCAATTGAATGTTTGGTATCGAGTTCATATATGTGTGTATGTATATCAGATGGCATTTTATCAATCACTTTTTAACCAGCTGCAAGATTTGTACATATCTGCCATTTGTCTATATGAACAACGTATAATTTTGTATTAATAGCTGGATAAATAAACATCCGTACATAGAATATTTATGAAGAAATTAAATAAAGTATCCAAGTTGTGAATAGTTAAAAAGGTTAAACCTCCTCTAAAACTTGCCAATATCAATATTTTCGCATACAGCATGATTTGGCACTTCCCATCTACATAGCTCTGCAAATGGCGTTGAGTTGGAACAGTCACACCGGTACGAGGGCCACTAATAAAGTTCTTCGACTACCTAAGTAGCAATTGTCGCATTATGCGGGATCCAATGTGCACATGGCTTTCCATGGTGGGAGCGTGAATACCTAGAGCAGCCTAAGCACACAAGACATGTCACAGACAATCCGAATTTTGAATTTTTTTATAAACAGTTACGTGGTGTCGTGGTGTATGAAATTTTAATATGACAAACGCAATTTTATTTTCAATATCTTGACGGGTCAAAAAAAAATGGGCAAAAAATAAAATAAAAAATTAAAAAAAAAAATCACCGCCAACTTTTATAAATTGGAGTTATATGAAAAAACCGTGGCCAACTTTTATAAATTGGAGTTTTATGAAAAAACCACAAACGCCTCCAAAACAAAAAAGGTATTAAAAATTCATGTGATTTTTTTGCCTAAAATTTAATTTTTATTACCAAAATTTAGAAGACTATGAAACTACAACCCACATATATTCTAAACATTCAGATTAAAAATTCGAAATTTTGATGAGAATTTGTTGATTTTCTCTAAAACTGTATAATGTTTGAAATTTTGATTCACATGTTTTTGGTTAAGGCATTGAGTTGACAAAAAAAAAGTATGCCATTTAAAAAATTCCTTGTGGAAATAGACTTGATGGCTTTTTTTTATTTTTTAATGGCCGAGAGATGATCAATACAAATTTTGTCATTTATTGCCTAGTGAAAATTCAGCTTAACAGAAAAATTGTAGTTTAAAACCATTGTAGTATTAAAAAAGCACCATTCATCTAGGTTAGACGGCCAGTTTAGGCTCATGGATGTACTGTTCTGTTTA
>NW_016230176.1:0-1254 GCF_001687245.7 Rhagoletis zephyria | reverse complement strand
CAAATACTAATGCATGAAAATCCTAACCTCAAAAAAATTACCCGTTATAATACAATGGATACTGTTCTATTACGGTTAGGGACAAGAATTTCGATACGATACTATACCATATCGATACTTTTCTATTCGATACTGATATTTTTTACTCGATAGTTTTAAAACGATCGAGTACCAGAACGCTAGTATTGCATCGAATGTTAAATTCACATAGGTGGCCACTGTGACTGAATGGCTAGAAGTGCGTACCAACACTACGTAGGACCTGAGCTCGATCTCTGGTCCGAGCAACATCTAAATTAGAAAAAAAGGACTGGATGGGAAACCTCTGCCCGTATTCTGCCATGAAAAAAGCTTCTCATTAAAACCATTTGCGGTTCGTAGGCGGCGTAAAACTGTAAGGTCCTCCCCTTTGTGTGACTACATCAATGCGCACAACATAAATCGGAGGAGAAGCTAGACCAAATATTTATTTTTATGTTCACAGTCGAAATAAAGTCCTGTTGACAGATATTTTTTTAATTATGTCAAAAGGCCTGCAACTAACTTTGGTTTTGACATTATTTCGACGGCTGAGTGGAAGATCGCCCTATCTCGACAGCCGGATCGAAAATGCTCTGTAAATATATCTGTAAATATATGATATGCTCATACAATAAAACCAAGTAAACCAATCGCTATGAAACGCCCTGTTTCAGAATTTCATTGAAAAACGCCCTATCGCAACTGAGAAATATTGAAATACATATGTTGAGATAGGGCGTTTTTGAATCAGCAGCTGAGATAGGGCAATGTTGAACCAGATTCTGAAATATGGCGTTCTTCAACGAAATCCTAAGATGGGGCGTTCCTCAACCAAATTCAGAAATCGTACGCTCTTGAAAAATATTCTCAGTTAAGGGGCGTTTTCGCTTAGNGTAGGGACACGATATCGAACAGAAAGTATCGATATGGTACTCATTTAAAGTATCGCTTTAAAAATATCGGGTACCCATTAATATCGGAATGAAAATACTCGATATTCCAAATATCGATACCAAAATCCAAAAAATTTATATGAATATAGGTCTCGTATATAGGCCGCTGTGGTGTGATGATTAGAAGTGCTCAAAACTTGAAAATGAAAAACAGCTTCCCATTAAAACAAATTCGCCGTTCAAAGTCGACATAAAACTGTAGGGACCCCTTTTGCGCCATAACATTAATACCCAGAACACAATGAAAACGACGAGCTATGGACCATAGCTGTCAAATTAT
>NW_016230173.1:0-1254 GCF_001687245.7 Rhagoletis zephyria | reverse complement strand
TTCAAATTTTTTAATAATTTTTAAGGCATTTCGAAAACATTATGCATTCTATCGTTGGAAAAGTGAAGCAAAATGTTCTATTTGTTTTGATCAAATTCAGATCTGAGAAAATGCGCTGTGCGGCAAATAATTACCAATTAAAAATAAAAGAAGTTAGTTTTTAGCTTGCTTGATCCCCCTTGCTTACTTCAACGCAATCTAATTTATTATCGAATTTCAAAAGCTGCCAATTTTCTCTTTGTCGCTTTTTTGTACAAGTTAGGAAAATTGTTTAAAACTGTTAAAAATGTCGAATTAGCGCTTTCTTTATATTGCAATGGATCAATACATGCAAGGCTTTTCCAAATGTCACGGTTAAAATTAAATCTCTTTTTTATTTGCACAGAAAGTTCAATATAACATTGAGGAATATTTTTTTAATTTCTAAAATTTGGACCTTACTTAAATATGCTGTTGATATATACGTTCTGTGGCTCAAGTATTTAATACTTGGCATACAGTTTAGTTTGACAAAAAAGGACAATATAAGTAAATAGTTATTTTCAAAATTGTTATATAACTTATGCAGTTTATATTGTTCGCTTTGACATATCCAAAATATTTGGCAAAAATAAATAATGAATTTTTATCATGAAGTTTATATCAAGTGTGTCGACTTTATATAATTTAAATTTTCAGGGGAGAACGTTTGATACTCGAAAAATTTTATAATTTTTAACACCAACGTAGTTTTGAAACTCGGTAAATTCATCCACCATTTTAGCACTATGTGCGAAAAAAACTGTAAACATCTCGGTAAGTTTTTCAACTGCTACGGTAATTTTTTCACACGATTGAAAAAGTATCAAAATTTGAAAAGAGGTACCCCTCCAAATTTCATCGAAAAATGTATCACTTTTGATCCACCTGGATCAAAACGGTCACACTGATTAGAAATTCATGCTGTTTCGTAAGTTAATACCTTTTTGGCATTTCTCTCAAACCCTAGGCTTGTTCTATATCGAAAAACTAAGCCCGTATTTTTTTATTTTGAAATCAAAAAATATTTTGCTTAAAGCGCTCAAAGTTTTCTATGTGTTTTATATGAAAAAAAATTTCGACGAAAAAGATTTAACAAAGTTTTAGTTTGAAACTGTTTTGAACAAATGGCTCTGAAAAGACTTTACTTCTAAACTATATGTAGAAGCGTTGCCACCTGTTTTAAAAATAAAATTAAATTTGAGTTAAGAGAATTAGATAATTTAAATATGTATC
>NW_016230172.1:0-1254 GCF_001687245.7 Rhagoletis zephyria | reverse complement strand
TTGGCAGTTGGTTGGTTTCTGTTGGAGATTTTAAACGAACGCACCTAGTGACAGCACGCGCCTATTAGCCCTGTATATGGCAAGGCAAATGGATATACGAAAAGTGGAGAAACAAAATGTGAAACCGGCGTTTTTGTGTCCTGCCTCAAACCATTTTAATGACTTGAATACTGGATTTGCAGTTGTCACGCATGCGGTTCGCAATAAGGGCGGTTAAAAGATGAATACATACATACGTATGTATGTACATATGACACGTTGATGTGTATCTATTTTCCTATTTTCTCTGCTATTATTTTAAGTAACCCCAATACAGAAATTTAAACGTACCACATGTACCACATCCATGACCAGTGTGACCGGATGAGTACGAAAACCGAAGCTAAGTAAATTGAAAAGAGGTCAGGAAAAGTTCGATCCTAAGAGCTTTAGACAATTTTTAACCTACTTCAAAAGGAGGAGGTTATCAATTCGTCGGAATATATACCTATATTTTTTAAGTATGTTACCGCTTAACTTTGAACCGCGTTAACCGATTTCTATAATTCTTCTTTTAAGGTAAAGAACTAATTTGGTTTAGATCCGATCATTTGATCATTAAGAAATTAACGGTACTCTCAATTTTTTTTTTATGAGAATTGAAGTCGGTTTTGTTTCTGCTTAAAAATGACTTGTTTATTGTATTTTTGGAATCAACGACCCAAAATGAGCCGGTATAAAAATCTTCAGATTTTTAGCTTCAAGAGTTGATTTTTTGTACTGAAAGGGTTCATACCTAGAAAAAAACTCTTAACGAACCCGACGCATTCAGCGAAAACGATTTTCTTTAAACACATTTTTAAATTGTTTTCAAAACACTGGCGTATAGCGGCTGTACTATTTCGAGGTATGAAAGGAGTTTAAGGTCAGTATAAGAAAACAGCGAAAATTTTGTGAATTGAAGTATGGAAAATTATAGCATGGGGCACCAAACTTACGAAATGTGACTCTGTGATGCAGACACAAGTGGTACGTCAACAAATCAAAATCTAAAAAACACAGTTGAAAGAAAATTTTTTCATTCTAAATACTTGTTTAATTTAAAGCCACTTAATTCAAAAGCCAATAATTAATTTTCTCAAAGAAATTTTAATTTGCATTGTCATTGTAACTAGGCATTTTTTGAAATATTAAGAATTATGATTACTAAAATAAGTAATTTTTCATATGTTTCGGTCCGAACTTAGTTATGAATATTTGAAATAAAAACGTCTA
>NW_016230170.1:0-1254 GCF_001687245.7 Rhagoletis zephyria | reverse complement strand
ATGTATATTAAGATCTTGCTTAAAGCATCCTTTTAAGCTAATTAAAGTATTTGCGCTTATACCTATTTTGGTGAGATCTCTTCATATGTTTATAGCTTCGTTCACAAAAAATAAAATGCTTTAATTTCACGCTTATTTAATAGCGATTCTTTATACGTTCAGAAAACGTAATGCTTTCTACCATCTTTAATGAAAATCGATTTTTGAACGAAAAAAACTTTATAGGAAATATTAAATTTTGGCCTATTTAAAAAAGTATCCACATTTATACTGACCGGAAAAAAAAAGTATCCCGCAAAAATTCGCTTAAAAATGTATCCAATTGGATCTATTTAGATCCAAACGGCATCCCTGGTCGTTTGTAGCCACTGTTACGCTTACTCCACCGGTTTGTGTTTGCCCGCACTCAACAAGAGAATGGAGAGATAAAGAGAGTAAGTAATTGTGCTGCAAGAATGATAGAATCAGTGTTGCCGCGAATCTTTTTAGCGGTACCCAAATTCCGTTAAAAAAGGGCTAAAAAAGAGCTAAACAAAGTAGTTGTGGCTAAAAATGGTAGCTAAAATTTTTTACTTACATATACATATATAAGTAAACGCGCAAACATTTTTAATAAGTAATGGTATAGAAAATCACTGAACTCTGGAGAAAAGCTCTTATTTTATCCAACCACAAACCTTTTTGTATAAAAGGGGAAATATACGACACCAACTTGCTGGCTCCATCAAGTGATTGTACCATCAGGCTCGAATCATATAACTTACCAGCATGCTGGTACAACATTTATTTCTTTACAAATGAGGTCGAGGAAAGATCGAAATAATTAGAGCCGAAATTCATAATTATTCTACCATGTTGTTAAACATTGTTTTTTTTTAATTCACAACTGCAATATCGTGAACTTAATCGTCCACAAACACGGCTATGACTCATATAGTGCAAGAAATTTAAGCCGAAATACTTTTTACTTAGTAAAATTAGCTAATTTCACCACTCACGACACCAGCATGCTGGTAAAATAAAATTTTCAAATAGTTTTAGAAGTCGCACCAGCAGCTTGTACAATCACACCACAAGAACCTACACGGCCAATCGACTTGATGGGCCATTTAACAAATTAAGCATATCAAGGGCCGTAAACTTATCTATTTTAAACGATAGTTAATAGACAAGTTAACAGCCCTAACACTTTTACAGTATGTATGTACCCTGCAGGGAAGTGCCAAACTAGTATGGAAACATTCTAGTTCATAT
>NW_016230169.1:206-1254 GCF_001687245.7 Rhagoletis zephyria | reverse complement strand
TATGCACAAACCAAGCTTCTGGACAACTTGTCCAAAATTTCGGAAGCTTCACTGAGGTTGCATATACCTCATTATTATATTGACTAGGATAAGGATTTGCCAACTCCTCTTGAAAAGAGTTGTTTTGCAAATCTATAAGCGAGTCATTTAAATTATTAGTCCATGTAGATGTGTGTGTATCATGTGGGGGTGAACGAAACATTATGATAACTTCGCACAAAAAAATCTCTATAAGGAGTGTTTACAATTAAAAATTAAAATATATATAATAATAAATATAAAAATATATTTATCAAAAATATTACATAAAAAGAAACAGCTCACTGTGCTCTGCAACTGCTGATATTGACAGCACAGTCAACGTGATTGTTGCTGCGTTGTCGTTGCTATTGCTTCTTACCGTTCTTGTTGTTGCCAGTGGTAGGAGCTTTGCTTTTGTATAGTTGATATTTACACTGCTGCTAGTACTGGTTGTTATCACTAATATTTTTGGCGGAGTTATCAACTGCGTCTAAAGTTTATGTTCTTCATTTGTTGAGCGTTTTTGTGTTGCTGCTACTGCTACTTCCGTTGCTACTACTGGCACTGAAACTGGTACGTGACACTGCTGATGTTCACGTTGATTTTCCTGCTGCTACTAACGCTGTCGCTGTCTGTTGTTGTACGCAGTAGTTGTTATTGGAGTTAGTGTTGGCGTTGATGAGTAGGAAAGATATCGCCGCTTCTTAAGTGGTGAACTTGAATCGTTAGTTCTCCTCTGTTATGAAGTAAATGTTGTGGTTGTAGTTGGAACAGCTTCTGCGACTAGTTGAAGCTGAAGCAGATGCTAATGCTGACGCTGTTAGTTTTAATTAACGCTGATTGTAGAGGCGTTTGCAATCCCTGCATGCTACGCTAACTTGGACACTGGATGAAGCAACCTCTATTGTAGTTCCGGGAATTTGCCAAAACTGAAGACTTGCATGGCGCGCAGGCCTCTCGTGATGTTTTCAAATCAGCACAGGCACAATTGTGGTTCGCAAAGATATACGTAAACGTATAATGGCTT
>NW_016230169.1:0-185 GCF_001687245.7 Rhagoletis zephyria | reverse complement strand
GAAGACTTGCATGGCGCGCAGGCCTCTCGTGATGTTTTCAAATCAGCACAGGCACAATTGTGGTTCGCAAAGATATACGTAAACGTATATTGGCTTGAGGTACTCCTGGCAGGATCGCCAAAAATGTAGTTGATTCCAAAGATTTTTATACCCGAGCGCACTTGTGCACAAGGGTATTATAACTT
>NW_016230168.1:311-1254 GCF_001687245.7 Rhagoletis zephyria | reverse complement strand
AAAACGCCATTGTTATCGGCGGCTTTACTCCACTTCAACAAAATAAATAAGAGGCAATCTTTTATGTTCATGATTTTAGCAAAATATAATTTAAGTACTTTTAAAAAGGGTCTTTGTACACAAAAAATTACACAAAAAAATGCAGTTAGTCTTAGGAAGACGAAAGGGGGTTAAAAAGTGAGCGAATAATGAAAAATATATAGTGTGGTGATGAGCAGGAAGAGAAAGAGAACACACCTGCTTGACTAATCTTGAGCCGCCTTCTTCTTCTTCTTCACCTTCTCAGTCAGAGTCCGAGTCATCGGGCATTTGGTAGATAAACTGATCAGCGGTGTTGTTGTACACTTGCGAGACTGCCACTGATGCTGATGATGAGGAAGAGGATGGAGATGGGGAGGATGATCTAGCTGCTGCTGCGTTGGTCTTCCTTGGCGAAGATGGTTTTGTGGTGGTGGTGGTGGAATTGTTGGTAGTTGCATTCTGGGGAAAACAGTAGAACAAGATAAAACACAATAAAATCAAAGAGAAAAACTGCCAGCTTACCTGCTTGACCGGCGACCTGGCCCTCGTCTCCGGTGGCGCCTGTCTGTTCTGCTGCTGCTGCTGCTGCGATGACTTGCTCAGAACCGGCTTCTTGCTGGTGGTGGTACTTGCTGGATTGCTGCCTGGATTAGCCTCGCCACCGCCGTCAACAGCTGCCGCTTCCTCAGGTGTCGGAAGTTGGCCCGTCTAAAAACGAAAAAAGGAGATTAGTTTTTCGAATCAGTAAAAATCCTCCCTCTTTCCCACTTACCTCCTCATACTTCTTCACCAGGGCGCTGAAGGCGTCGTTCATCTCCTTGCACCGCTTCACATAGTACTGCCGCTGGTACTCGGCAAAGGTGACCTTCCACATGGCCGCCATCTGCTTCATCTTCTCGGTGGGCAGCAGCGAGGCGTACTC
>NW_016230168.1:0-226 GCF_001687245.7 Rhagoletis zephyria | reverse complement strand
TTCTTCGGCGGCCGCTTCCGCCCGCTCTTCTCCACAAACTCCACCTCCTTGGGATTCACCTCGGTCTTCTTCCGCGTCCGCTTCAGGTACACCGAGGCGCCCTGCTTCGCCGCCGGGAGGTACTCCTTAATGGACTCGGCCAGGTCGACGTACACCTGCCGCTCGCTGTCGGTCATCGCCTCCCACCGTCGGTTGATCTCGCCAATCAGCTCGCCCCTCATCTTGC
>NW_016230165.1:0-1254 GCF_001687245.7 Rhagoletis zephyria | reverse complement strand
AAAAAAAAACCATGGATTGGGAGTAAAATAATTTTGAATTCTGAATACGAGAAAAATCTCTTATTTTGTAAAAATCATGAAAACAGCTAACGAGATTCGAATCGAAAGTGTCATATTTTTCTTGCATCGATTTCACATGTTGCTAGTGGCAGCCGAGCCAAGAGCGCGGCAGGCATTTGCATATTTTAATATGTTTTTCCAATTTGGTACACTGATGTGCAAATGTTTGCAGCCAATATTGGAGGATTCGTGTACATGTTTCCACGTTCGTCGGTTTATCTGATAGCTGAGTTTTCGCTATCGGTTGACTGGCTGCGCTGCACTACTCAGCTTAACCCCCTTACAAATGCATGCCTGTTGCTACTGCTGCTACTACCAAGACTTTTGTTGTTCTTGTCAACAAAATTTGCGTTGCATATTTGAGATGTAATTTTTGGTAAAATATCGTTTTGCTGGTAGTAGCGCGGAAAGGGGAAAGCAGTTTCGGTTGCAAAAACGGCGCGAGTGCTGCTCGTGTGGCTCGCCCATTTTTTGTGACTGACCCCTTGCCGATTGCAGTAAAGCTCTACTTAGCAGCGCCTTTCCCACTCTCTCCTGCCTTAGCGGTTTCTTTGTTTTCGGCGAAATTTCCCTTGTCGGCGTAAGCACACTGACATTTATTGTGCTTTTTTCGCGTCGCATTGCACACTTAGATTTGACACCCTTGGTTTTTATGCACTCCAGTGTCATCGCCCCCTTCCTCCGCTGTCCTCTTACTAGCTTTACTTTACTAGCAATCTGCTTTTACAGCAACTATTTTACACACGTTTCATTTGTATCCTTTATCCAGTAACATTTCCGTTTTCCTATCGCTTGGCTATTTGCCTTTATTTGAATTTTATTTTATTGTAATTTTTCGACATCATCATAATAAAACTGCTCTCTAAATGTGGTTCTTTTCATTTGGTATTTTCTTTGTTGTTGCAGTCAAGTCCTGATGGTAATATGACAACGTCAACATTGACTTTTACGCCAACAATTGAGGATCGTGGCAAATTCCTGTCGTGTCGCGCCGAGCAGAGCATGATACCGGAATCGGGCATGGAGGACGGTTGGAAACTGGATATTTACCGTAAGTTTATTATTGATTGCCCAGCTGCAAATGCAAATGTAGGAACTAGTGAGACAGGCAATGTTCAGCTGTAACTCGAAACTCGGAACAGTAATTTGAATTTGCAACTAAAGCAGAACATTGCTGTCACAGCAAAAATGGTG
>NW_016230164.1:0-1254 GCF_001687245.7 Rhagoletis zephyria | reverse complement strand
TCTACACTTTTGTCTAACCTATTTTTATGATAAACCTTACCGTTTAGCTTAAAAATGGTAAAAAGCAATTTATGGGACCAATGACCTTGAATATATATTTTATCTATTATAGATCTGGCATCGATAAGGATACTGCCTGACAAAATGATAATTTTAATTAATCCACTTTTTTTATAAAAACATATCGTCGCAACAATGTCAAAATATCGAATGTGCAAAAATTTTTTCTTCATTTTCGATATCATATTTTAATTAACTGAAGAATTCAGTGGAATTAGATTTTTCAATGATTTGGTAACCCCGCTAAATACAGTGCAGAAAGAAAATTTTTCCCCTGCGATTGATACCCATATTTTAATAACTTATTTACCCTCTTCCAACACCTCAAAAATATTCTTAGCGTTTAAAATAAAAATTTCGTAATACTCTTTTGATATTTCGAGCTAAACTCGACATTTTTAGCTGGTGGCAACCCTATTCAAAATATTTTAAAACTACTACTTTCTGAAAATTATTTCGTTTGGCACCCATACGGTGACACACATTTTTCTTACCTTATATGATTTTTTAAATAGGTGGCAACCCGTCTATAGTTCAGCTAAGAAACAAAGTTTTCAAAACCCATTTAGATTGATACCCATTTTGTATTCATTGATTTACTTTTTTAAATTATTTGAATATAATTTTTTAAAAGGTGGCAGCTCTTTTCAAAAATTAAACCTTATTGCAATTGTAGACCAAATCTTTCAATTTGACACCTCATTTCGGAAGGTCGACTGAACGCTGCGGACATGATGGCATTGGTTATTAAGTAATAGACTTAAATTTTTCAACAGGTGGCAACTCTTTTCGAAGAACTAAAACCAGTTTGCACATCTACTAAGCGCTTTAATTTGACATCTCATATTTGAAAATTGAGTGAATGGTACAGATCTTTTGTCCTAGACAAAAAATCCTTTCGCCTATTATATCGATAGATATAGATAATTTTATCATATTGGTGTCGATAAATATCGAAATTGTTATCGNGATGCATATACATATTTACATTGTTAACAATGTGGTAATCGATCTCACTTTTAACAATAATGGTATTCGAAAAAATAAAATACTTCATTGTAATGGCATATCTTTTTAATCCTATATACCTAAAGTTCGGCGGTTTTTTCCAATAAAAATGTTCACAAAATCGAAGCTTACTTATCGCGCTACTCAACTTTGGTCATAGCAATTTACTAGATACCCATGTTCTCA
>NW_016230163.1:0-1254 GCF_001687245.7 Rhagoletis zephyria | reverse complement strand
TTCAAACGCTGTAACTGCCTCTTCCGTCATATTGAACTTCTTTATTTTTCCCTTGGCCAAGCAGTCGTGTAGTGGCGCTGCAATCGTCGCGTAATTGTAGATGAACCTCCGGTACCATCCGGTCATGCCCAAAAATCGCCTGAATTGCTCTGGGGGTTTCGGTTGGGGAAACTCCTTCATAGCTGCTACCTTGCTGGTGTCTGTGCGGATACAGCCGTCACCTACCACGTATCCCAAGTAGCGTACCTCTCTGTAGCAGAATTTGCTCTTTTCGGCGTTTATGGTTAGCTTGGCGTCGCGTAAGCACCGAGCGACCTTCTCCAATAAAGACATGCGATTCAAAATCTATGGAACAAACTAACAGGTCATCTAGGTATACAAATACACAATCACGAAGAGCGGCCGGTATGACTTTGTCCATTAGACTACACATGCGTTGTGCGGCGTTTCTGAGCCCGAATGGCACTACCGTGAACTGGTACAAGGGTCTAACCGGGACAGTTAAACCAGTTCGCTCCCTANCTGGTGAAATCGGATAGTGCCTCTGTTTCAAGGGCACATTTTCATTGATTACTTCAATTATATGTTCTTCAATGCCTGTACGACTTAACCCTAGCACTGAGAAAGAGGGGAACAATGCTTTAGTCTTTTCCAGTACCCGATCTTGCTTTCGAGTCAAAATATGCTGCAACGTGAGGTCACCTTCGGTGGATGCGAGCTCTGACACCGATCGATTGCGATTATTCAAACCCCTATTAACCACATCCATGTTAAAAGCGTGCCAAAAATCTACCCCTAGATAAACCTCCTGTGTCAATGCCGGAACTATCAAAAACTCTAAATTCTTAACTTGCACGTCCCATGTTATAGGGAGCGTTATTACTCCTTCTACTTTTTCCACCGTTCGCTGTGCGTATGCTTTGACCGGAAATACGCAAATCTCCCCTTCTCTTCCTTCTAACATTTGCATAGCATCAACAAACCTGCAGATGTCCCAGAGTCTAGTAAAGCCAACACTTGATTTCCATTGTAATGGTTGTTTCCACTATTTTCTCTTGTACCCGTTTGAGATTTCGTTGCTTTTCGCGCATCTTTTGGATCTTGTACTTTCTGTTTATTTGCTTCTCATCTAAGACTTCCATAAATATACGTCTTCGTGCTTCTTCATACTTCATTTTTCGTTCATGTAACTTTTCTTAAATATTTCTAAATTCACTACTTTTCACTTCATTTTTGCGCGGACCAATTTCGCGT
>NW_016230162.1:0-1254 GCF_001687245.7 Rhagoletis zephyria | reverse complement strand
CAAGTCTTTTGTAAGACAATTGAAAAACAGTATGCAAGATAGTTTGAAATATTTTGTTTATTCTGGCACGAACGTCTTACAAGAAATAGCTTCCTTCTCCACTTTCAACTTTGTGAAAAGCTCTTTTGACGAAAAGCACTTGAGTATGCTCTAACAGTCGCAATGACCGAGCGGGAAAAGCGTTGACGGGCCATTCGATAGATGCGAAGTTTGAATCCTCGGGCAGTGGATTTCTATATATTTTTTTTAACAAAAATTCTAAGTTTTCTTTTCCTTTCAACCTTTTATTGTTTGTTTAGAAACATATTTCATGTATTTTTTTCTTTTATTAATTGATTTTTTTTTTATATTAAGGCTTTATTGTTTAAAAAAATTTTTGATTTACTTTTTTGTTTAGAAACTTATTTATTTGTTTCTTACATTTATTTATTTTTTCTTTTCTTAATTTAGTTTTTTTTTAGTTTTACATTGTTTTCAAAAGAAAATTATTTTTTAAATGTCATTTATGTTTTAGGAAATTATTGATTCTTTTTTATATGATTTAGTTTAAATTTTTAGATTTTTAGATTTTTTGTAATATCATTTAATTTTTAGAAACTTATTCTACTTATAATTTTGTTCGGGCACAGTTCCATCCTGGAAGTTAATATAATTATTTTTATCTTAAAATTTTGTTAAAAAAATTTGACTTCATTTAATTTTTTCGATTTCTTTTTTGGTTTTTCTTGCTTTTATTTATTTTTTGTTTTCTTAGTTTCATTTTTAGATACCGTTGTTTTGAAAAGAAAAGTAGTTTTTTAAATATCATTTAAATTTGACGAGCCCATTTTTTAATTTAATTTTTTTCTTATTTTTAATTAAAGTTTCTTATTTTTTTAATATAATTCCATTTTAAGATTTTATTAAAAAAAGAAGATAATTTTTTGTAACTTCATTTAATTTTTACAAACTTTCTTTTACTTATAATTTTGTTCGGGCACAGTTCCATTCCAGATAGGCTCTTATCTGTACAAAAAGACCGTTAGCCACAGTGACCGTATTCGAGGAGGCACTCAGTGCTTGGAGGGCAGGGTTGTCAACTCAATTCGTAGCTTTTGTTTTCATCCAACGGACCATACGAGCGTATTTCAGGCATAAGCTTTTTCGATTTTGTAGGCGGTAAGGCGTATAAAACCTTATGCATCAGCAAGAATTAATTAAATAATGAGATTAATGTTTATTCAGGTGTATAGGTGTATTTCACGTGCTCTCTTC
>NW_016230161.1:0-1254 GCF_001687245.7 Rhagoletis zephyria | reverse complement strand
TATACCTCTTTTGCAAAAGTGATTAGATTTTCGAATGTCCCGCTAAAATTAATTACTGACTTTAAAGACTTGGGTGTTTATTTTGACTCCAAGCCAGAGTGTCANCTAAAATCAATTACTGACTTTAAAGACTTGGGTGTTTATTTTGACTCCAAGCCAGAGTGTCAAGATTTGGCGATTTCACGCCAATTTGGCGATTTTTTTTGGATATTTGCGCGTAAAAATTTACGAAATCACCATTGGCGATTTTTGGCGATTTTTCCCTTCAAATAAATTCTTTCCAAATATAAAAATATACCAAACTTAGTTCTCCACGATAATTTTACAGAAGAGGCTAATGAACTGCGTGATAAATTTGACTTAGAAAGCATATTAAAAGACAAACTTTTTAATCATCCTAATCGAAGAACTTTTGAAACGATTACCTAGTCAATTAAATTCTTTCAAAAAGCTTTGATTTTGTCACCAGAAATGTGTGTGAATCACAAGAGAGCGAGTTTCAGGGATCTGCCAAAGTATATTTGACTTTGAAGGAAAGAAAAGTAGTGGAAACAGAATATTTAAATCTTTTAACTTTCCCATGGAATAACTTTTTTCAGAACCATTCCATCCGACTCTGAAGAATTTTGGATACTTTCTTACGGAGTGAAAACCGCAACAGGCAATAAAATGTTTGGAAATATATGTAGGTTAAATATCCTTCATATTCATGCCTTTTACGGTATCCGACGGATGCCATTCGCACGAATCTAATACTTCACTGTCGCTTGTTATTCGTCGGATATCGTAATATGTCGGATATCGTAATAGGCATGATTATTATCCTTGCCGCACTCACATGCTTTTGTTGAGCGCGTTTTTTCCGTAATGAATTCAACAAAAACTAAGATTTGAAATAAGATGAGGTTGGAAANAATAGATCAATATATGACAACAACAGAAATGTAAATAACTCAGACACTATAGGTTTGATTTTGAAGAAATTGTGGAAATAGCTGATCTCGCCTTATTATAGGTTTATATTTTATTTTAAGCGCCGAGCTCTTAAAAGCGGATTGTGCGATTAATAATTGATTGATTGAATATGAATAATAAATTTAATAATTGCGCAGTCCTATTTCAAAATGTGTTGAAACAAATATTTTTAAAAAGTATGCGTATTTGTAAAGAAAATTGTTTGTACATCACTATTATATAATTTTTTTGTGCAGCTGATTTGCCGCTATTTAAACTCGACATCGTGGTTGTTGTTGT
>NW_016230160.1:0-1254 GCF_001687245.7 Rhagoletis zephyria | reverse complement strand
TTGTTTACTGGGATTTACTGAATTCTCATGCTTTTCTCTTTTGCTGTTGTCAATTTGTCACACTGCCAACTGAATTTGAATTTTCTACGCTCATTTTTTTCTATTTTGTGAGCAGTGATAGGTCACCGAAATGGTGTTTTTGAATTTTAAGCTTTTTACATTTTCCAATTTGCATACGTGCGTTTTTCGGACATTGTCAAATTTTAATTAGCGTACCCGAAGAGTATGCAGTTTTTATCAACATTTTTTTAAAAAACAAACTGGAAAAAGCCGTTTAGTTTTCATCATTTGCTTAATATCCTTTTTTCAATTTTCAATAAAAACAATACTTTGTAAAGCTAACAATAACATATTAACTGGAGTAAGATAACAGCAGCAAAGAACAGTAAATAGGTGACTGAAAAAAACTTTCAATGTCCAAACAGCATTTACACTTGACAAAAACACGCTTTTTGCAACAAATCTACTAAATGATTTTTAAAACTGGTTTTAGCAATTGAATTAAAGCAAAAACCAAAAGATTCTTAGTCAAAAGAGAGCCTTTTGAAACACTTTAGCTAACACCAATTAAAAAATTCCAACACAAGTTTGATCTTTATTGAATCACACAATCACCATCACAAACACTAAACTAAAGACATCATCATCCCCAGCTCAGTCGTTGTTGCACTTCACCTCGGCCTCGGCCAGCGACAGCAGGTGATGCTGGAGTGCGACGGCAAAGCTGCTCAGCGGACAGCTAGGTCCAGTACTGTAGCAGTGCTTGCGGAAGCGTTCCGATCGACTCAGGTCGACCTGGCTGATCTTGACTCCGCTGGGCACGTCCACGCTGAAGACGGCCACCACTGGCTCGTTGCCCTTGTTGTTGTAGTGGCTGTTGTCTCGGTGCAGCTCAATCAGCAGACCGGAGCCGTAGCCGGCCTGGCCACCTGAACAGCAGAAGCAATGGTCATCAAGTAGTACTCATCAAGCAATAAATCATCATCATCATCTCAGTCCAATTACCTCTAAAGATGCCCAG
The DNA here is from genome assembly GCF_001687245.7 of Rhagoletis zephyria. Lineage (NCBI taxonomy): Eukaryota > Metazoa > Arthropoda > Insecta > Diptera > Tephritidae > Rhagoletis > Rhagoletis zephyria. The sequence goes on along the minus strand of NW_016230160.1, from coordinate 233 downwards.
CGAGTGCTCGATGATGGCAATGTTAGTGTCAAAGGTGGAGTAGATGGCCAGCGACCGCCCGCCCGCCTCATCCTTCGCCGCCCTGATCAGATTGTCGGTGATCTCCTGCAGCAGAGGGCCGCCCCTCAGTCGGAGGTACGCCTGGTCGTGGCCCCAGACGCTGAACTTGAGCTCGTTGGCCTGTCGCAGCACCGCCAGCGTCTGCTCATCCGCCCAGCGGGGCGGGTAGAAGG
>NW_016230159.1:0-1254 GCF_001687245.7 Rhagoletis zephyria | reverse complement strand
GCGAGGGCTTAAGCGGTTCCGGGGTTAAATGGTACCTCCGGTACCTCGGCAGAGGTCAGAGGTCAGAATGGAGATTGAGAATGAGGGACGTGGAAGACACAGGAAAGGCGACAAACCCGCACCCGCCGATAGGTGGAAGAGCGGGCCCAACAAACAGCACACTTACCCGCACCTGCTGAAAAGCACAAGAGCGGGCCACAGCGACAACAGCAGCACAGACCCGCGTCCGCGGAGAAGCGAGGAACCAACAGGCTCCAACAAAAGAGGTAGCAACCAGGTCACTCCGCCAGAGACACCGGGCACCAAACGGCAGCGGGAGCAGCCACCCCCTCCGAACTCATGGTCTAGGAGCCTGGGCGGGCCGATCGAGCAAGGACAGGCGCAGGGGGGTTCCACTCAGCAACCCAGCTATTCGGAATGCCTCAAAGGCATTCGGGTAGCGGTGCTGCCTTGTGAGTACCCTGCTGCTGCCCTGAGCTCGGAAGACCTATCCAGACTCCAGGATGCCATTATGGAAGAGGTTTTCAAAGGATGGTCGCACCCGCTGGTGTTCTGTGGTGTGTACTTCAGATCCGGCATGCTCCTGGTGGACTGCAGGGACGAGAGAACAGCAACCTGGCTGGTGAAGAAAGCACCGGGACTTGAGGGCTGGAAGGGACCCGAGATGTGCACGAAGAGGGGGGATGACATCCCTACAGTACATAACATCACGGTGTTCCTGTCAAGGAGCGCCGACAAGTCGGCGGAGTTTGCGTTGGGGCTACTGAAAGCGCAGAATGAGGGCATCCACATCTCTGCGTGGAAGGTAGTGTCCAGCTCCGTAGAGGAGAACGGGCTCAGACTATTTCTGGGCATAGATGAGGAATCTTACGTCAGCATCAAGAGGGCTGGCTTCAACCTAAATTATAGGTTCAGTTTTGTCACGGTGAGGCCGTGGCGACAAAAGGCGACAGGTAGCAAGGAGTCGGAGTCGCAGGAGACCCCAATCGAGGCGGCTGCCGACTCCTCCGCTGCCCAGGCGACCCAGTCAACCTCGACCTTACCGGCGGAACAGCCAATCCTCGCACAGCCACCCCTCAGTCAGCTACCCCTTACCCAGACACCAACTCCAGCAAGCACGTCCGAGCCAGCTACCACTACCAAGCCAGCGGAAGACGTGCCATCCACGCAGGAGGTGCTATCAGGCATCGACCTTAGGCGACTTTAGCTCGATAGGAGAAGCGAGAGCGAATTACAGCTCTCCGATCTCGACGA
>NW_016230158.1:0-1254 GCF_001687245.7 Rhagoletis zephyria | reverse complement strand
ACCTACAATATGGGCGCCGCCTTTTTAATTATCGCGGATCTTTTGTTATCGGCAAACTGATGGCAATGGCAATATCCATGGTGGTTGTTTGTATATGCCATGGTGGCGACCGCCAAAGCGCCCAATTCGTTTTAAGAATTAACGGGCCGGCGGCAACAGGTCGGGCACTAACAACACCAGTACTGAGACCCGATGGTTTTGCGGACCGCCGCAGAACATCCCTATTGCGAGCGAAATAGTGAGATGGTAATTTTACTAGTTACTTATAAAGTGATTTAGTACCAGTAGTTTTCGAGTCAGTGGCAGGACAGGCACTTAGCCTGTAGATAGATATACAAATTTAAGAGCGGCCCCAGTCGGGGTGGCAAATCGTGAGTTCGTTAGCGAAGTTGGGCGGCCTAGCACCTCAAGAGCACCCAGTGGTCGACGCACAGCCCGACTACAGCCTAAATGTTCTCTGTGGTGTTGCCCATATTGGGGCTTGTAGTGTTGTCGGTAGTTTTTCCTTATAGTGTTCCCTATCCCTTCCTTTTAGCACCCCGCACCCAGAGCCCAGTCACTTGGTGGGTTAAAGTTACCTCCGGCAGCTTGGGTGGTATCGCGAGTGGATTCCTAACCTTTTGGTTGGACCTCACCCGGGTGCACCAACACACAAGGCTTTGTTTTCGAAATTGTTATTTTGCTTATTATACTTTGCGCTGTCATTTTAGTACGTTTGGTCGCCTTTGAATACTGAGCGGTTTGTTCGATAGCTTTTGGCTCACCCTAATAGTCATATTTGTAGGCAGTTTGCTACTTGTTAATTACTATTAATATTAGTATGAGCCTTGAGCACTGCGACCTCTAAAGTGGTCTATTGTGCGTCCTTTACCCTGTACGAGAAGGCTTTTAACATAGACTAGCACTTCAATGGGCAATTTGTTCCATATTTCGAATGGATTGAGTGTTGTAACATATAGGCGAGCGAGTCTGCGTCTAGCGAGAGCAACACATTCACAAAGATGTGTTGTGACGTTTCTTCGTCTATCTCACAGAAGCGACAGACGCTCGTGTCTGATAGATTCATTTTACTGAGGTGCCAACGCAGGGAACAATGTCCCGGGAAGTACCCAGTGAGAGGTCGAAGGTCCTCCCTGACTAGATTTATTAACTTTTTGAAGCTTCTTGTGATAGACAGATGAACCCCTTAGCTTGTCTTTACCCTGGACGTTAACTCCAGTGCCTATGGAATTTTTTGTCGACCCACTTCTTTAG
>NW_016230157.1:0-1254 GCF_001687245.7 Rhagoletis zephyria | reverse complement strand
GCATGATAACATAAACAAAGTAAAACAAAGAGTAATAAATAAACGAAATGAAAATAGAGAATGTTATAAAGAAAGTAGAGAAGTAGGTCTAATTAAAAACTATAAGCGAANCAAAAATTTTGCATGATAACATAAACAAAGTAAAACAAAGAGTAATAAATAAACGAAATGAAAATAGAGAATGTTATAAAGAAAGTAGAGAAGTAGGTCTAATTAAAAACTATAAGCGAGTTCGACACAAGGACGAGCCTTATTTTAGAATAAATCCATTAAATAATGTACATTTATCTATCATAAAAAGACCCTTAAAATGCCCATCTAATAATAATTCTATTTCTGATGATAACTCAAGTATGATAGCAACAGCTGGCGATACTGATACAGAAACATAAAAAAAATAATAATAATTAAAATAAAATTAAAAAGAAAAATAATAAATATTAAATTAAAATAAATTATAATAAATTAAATTAAATTAAGGTGAAGTGAATTAAACTAAATTAAATTAAAAAAAAAAAAAAAAAATTAAATTAAAATAAATTCAATTCAATTAAATAAAATAAAACAGAAATAAAGTAAAAATAAAATAATATTAAATAGAAATAAAAAAAAAATAANATAAAATTAAAAAGAAAAATAATAAATATTAAATTAAAATAAATTATAATAAATTAAATTAAATTAAGGTGAAGTAAATTAAACTAAATTAAATTAAAAAAAAAAATAAAATTAAATTAAAATAAATTCAATTCAATTAAATAAAATAACACAGAAATAAAGTAAAAATAAAATAATATTAAATAGAAATAAAAAAAAAATAAAAAATATAAAAAAAATAAATTAATCACGATATACATATATAAAAAAAAAAAAAAAAAAAAAAAAATTTTTTAAACTACAAAAAAAAAAAAATTTATATCAAGCTTTATTTTTAATATAATCAATTTCATTCACTGATTTTTTATTCCCACCATTTACACCAATATCATTAAATGCCTTTTTTTTTTTACTACCTTTATATTTTAAAATAAATTACTGATGAATTCATGTTACATAGCACACATTCTTTAATTTTCTCTCCTTTCTAAATTTAAGATAAATAAATGCATGTATATTGATAAATAATCATAGGCGATAAGTCAAGTTAAGTTAAGTATCAGATTTTGAAAATAAAAAAAAATAAGGGGACTTCTTTGAGCAGCCGCATATGCATATGCATATAAAACATACAAACCAAACCTACATACACTACTT
>NW_016230156.1:0-1254 GCF_001687245.7 Rhagoletis zephyria | reverse complement strand
CCATAAATTCAGAATAAAAAGGTGAAATTTTGATGAATTTTTTTTTGAAGTTTCCTAATTTTTTTCTAAAGTTTGAAACTGTGATATGCACGGTTTTGATTAAAACTTAGACGATATTTTTATATAGAAATAACAAAAAAAAATGTATTTGGTAAAATATTACGAATATTTGAAAAAAGAAACAACACGTGGTCATTTGTTTGACTCACTGTGTGTGTATATATGACAAATCGACGCTACGATGCTTGGATGAAGGTGACAATAATCGATTCAATTACAGCAACATGAAAAAACTAACGGAAAAAAATCACGAATAAAAGAATATTGGGGCAGAAGAAAGGCGCGAAAGGGGAGCATATTACAGTGCTTTTCCAGCGCCAAGGGAAAAGTGTACAGGTGTTCGCAGACTCGTTGAGTTATTGGGAGTGATACATAGCCAAGTTCAGTGCAGCAAGTGTTGTTAACTCCGTTTGTGTATATACATGTGCATTAGGGTGGTCCAAAATAAGTTAAGGCGGAATTTTACTGCTCTCATCCCCTGGGATTGTTCGACATATATCGAAAAAAGTATTCCCCTAATTTTTATTGTGAAATCAAAAAAATATTTAGAGGACGCTCAAAGCGCTCAAAGTTTTCCATGTATTTTATCTGGGAAAAAACAATTACTAGAAAATCAATATTTTTCGATCGGAAACCTCTGGAGACTTCCAATAACAATATTCAATTGTGCTTTTAACCTTTTTTTTTAATATTAAAGATGTTTTCTTTATCCCCCCATTGCATTTGCTAGGGGTTTTGGCGGTCCCATAAGATATAGTTACTATAAAAAAAATTGTTGAAAAAATAATTGGGTATTACTATTGGGAATCTCCTGAAGAGATTTCCGGTCGAAAAATATTGATTTTCAAGAATACCATAAAACACATGGAAAACATTGAGCGCTTTGATTAAGCTACATCTAAATATTTTTTGGTTTAAAAATAAAAAAAATATATGTATAGGCATATTTTTTCGGAATAGAACAATCCTACGGGCATACAATTTCCGACTTAACTTTTTTACATGTCATTTTGGACCATCCTAATGTACATACCTACATATACATATAAGGATATACCTGCCGGCAGCTTGGGCAGCAGTTCCATGTAAACATATGTGTAAAGTTGTGTTACGGCGACGTTTTCCCAAAGGACGTGCGCCACAATGACACAGACACATCCACAGACGCAGCACAGCTGCACGAGCCGGCGTAAT
>NW_016230155.1:0-1254 GCF_001687245.7 Rhagoletis zephyria | reverse complement strand
AGCATTATTGAAATTATTAAGAATTGTCTTAAACTCAAAAAAGGATGAATGTATTCGAATTTAAGAAAAAATTTAAAAAACTAGGAAACGAAATCAAAAATTTAAACCAAGGCGAATTTATATAAGGTGGTGGTAATATAACAGGTGATTTGATTTTTTTTATTCTTCTCACGGCTAACAATGTCAAATTGTTATATTTTGTTCGCATTTCTACACGGATTCTTGTACAGATTTTGACAACTCACGCCGCAAACGCAAAAACAAAATAAACAGCAGGCAAGGCAACTGCAGCTCGCTCCGCCATCAGCCTACGGATCACTGAGTTCCCCTTTAATCTATACATAGTATAAAGGAAATTCGTGATTCTTTGTACACGGTAATATCGAAAACTACTAAACGGATTTTGACGAGATTTTCTCTAATATACTCTGTATCGACAGGAGTGACCTTTTTTAATTAGAACATTAATAGGGTTGCCACCTGTCTAAAAAGCTATAACATCCGCACCGTTCGTTGTATTACAAAAGATTAGGAGTCAATTGAAATGGGTTGGCCTCTGGAAAAGCACTAATGTTTTTTATTGAATAGGGTTGCCACCTATATTCAATCATAATAAGCGTAGGCATCAGTTCGGCACCATCACTGACAAATGAAAAAACCTAGACTCTACATGTGCAATCCTTACTTCCTTACTAATATTATAAATCCGAAAGTGAGTTTGTTTGTTTGCTACGCTTTCACTGCTGTTATTTAGCCCAACTTAAAATATAGAATGCATTTAATCTCGATTAGGCAAGAGGGCGTGGCACCTCCCATACAAACGGAATTTTTCGTACTGTATTTCTCAGGAAATATTTTTGGTAGATTACTGAAACTTGGTATGGAGATATATAAAATCATTCTCTACTCATGGATGAGGGCTACCACCTTTTAAAAAAATCTAATTCAACTACAATTAAGGGAGCTATTTATTTGAAAATTATATTAAAAAAATGGAAGTCAATAGGCTTAAAAAAGCCGTAGTTTAATATATTTTTAAAAGGGTTGCCACCTGTTGGAAAAGTAAAATTTAAATTAACTATACTCAAGCCATCTTAAGAATTAAAATATGGTTGTCAAACAAAATATTGTTAAGAAACCTTTAGTTTTAAAGTTTTGAATAATATTAAAGTCCTTTACAAGGGTTGCCACCTTTTTAAAAATTATATTTAATTAGTTTAAATGAAATATTATAATACTAGCAGACCCGGCGAA
>NW_016230154.1:0-1254 GCF_001687245.7 Rhagoletis zephyria | reverse complement strand
ATTATGATTTATTTACAAAGAAATATCGTTATAAATCTGATACAGCTCATTGTTTCGACGTCTGAGGTGTTGGTGTGTCTCAACGTTATTTTACAGAGCCATATAAATTTCGCGTGGATAAGAAATTCAGCGATGGCGTCATAAAGGAGACTTCTTTTGTGCTCTTCTCGCTGTTCTTTTCCAAAATTTGCCACATGGTGAATACCTAGTCCAAGTTCAGAAGGTTGATGCCATGCTACGAGGCTTGCTATTTATGTATCTGTCCTTAAGCACTTCTAGTGTTGTCAGTTGTCATCCGACATATCCATTGGATAATTTGACATATTTCACCATAAACGCACTCAGAACGTTTTAATGTGTGTGTTATATTCATTTCAAAAATTCAACTCGACAAAAAATGGAATTAACTCGTGAAGATTTTCGTGCGATTAATTTTCACAATTTTTGATGTGGATAAATAAGACAAGAATGCATCGATGTACTAAAATAATTATACGGCGAGCAAGCAATATATTCTAAAGTATGTTCAGGCAGACAGCTAATGGAGCAAATAGCCAAGCTTTTTTGGCCAAGGTGCTAATTGATACAAATTAATACAAAATTTCAATTCTTAATTGCTTGATTACTGCTTTTTTGAGTGCTAATTAAATGAATGCTCCATGCAACCCTGCTGCGCATGTTTAATTTTAACTTCGAGGTATGTTTATTGAACAAACGGCAATTAGCTGTTTGTATCTGGTCCACTTTACAGCTGATTTTCTATCAGGGTTGGAAAAATTGAACTGTAAAATTGTAACTAATTTGAGAAAAAAAACTTTACCCAAAAGCAAATAAATGTATCTGAAAAGTAAATATGTATTTTAATATGTTTATTTTAAAGAAAATATGATGATAACCTTTCCCTTCGATATTTTATGAACTCCTGGACTCACGTCAAAGAGCTTGGCTATGAAAATAATCTCTTCGGGCAGTTCGATACAAAGCTATGTTTTACAAAAGGTGGATCGCGTTCCTCCGAGTTCTGCCATCTGATATTTTCGAGAGAAATATTATTTGTCTATCTGGCGTAATCAACTACAGTTATGGTACTTTGCCCTTTCACAAAGGACAGATGCTATTGGATAAGCTACCCACACCAGAAAATGCGTTGAAATGTAAGTAAAAATTAGAACTGATTTCCTAAAAAGTTATTTGACTACGTTCCAAATTTACTTAATTCACTTTTAAACTAAATAAAGGTACGATTGTACCATC
>NW_016230152.1:515-1254 GCF_001687245.7 Rhagoletis zephyria | reverse complement strand
ATAGGGTAAAACTGAGGACGCCATTGAATTTAGAAGGCTCCAATTAAGTCATACCAACTATCAGAACATTTGTCGATAAAAAGCTACTTTGATACCACTCTCGAAATATTCTGACTAAAAGAAGGAGCATCATTAAAAGTAGTAAATCAGGGGTTTTACATACTTCTAGAGACAAATTTTTTGAAGCATTTTACAGGTATATCTAATTTTATAAGGACTAGTTATTATAGAAAGATTTAGATCGTTTCGACGTATTTTCTAAATGTGCCTTCAATTAAGGTGTTTTTAGAATAAAAATTACGCTCAAGATCGCAGAATATTTTATCTTTAAAAGCTAGTTTATTCTAAAAGCACACCTCTTGCTAAGGTATCAAATTATTCGTAATTGTTTTTAGAATACAATACATACTTAAAAAGTTCTTAAAATTAAATGCTTCAAAACCTATACGCGATAAACGGAAAATTTTGAAAATTGTGAAATGTAGAGTTACAGACTTTGAGTTACTTGCCATTACGTGATTTTTTAATGCACACTTTTCTTATCTACTACATATAAAGTACACACATAAGTGCTAAATGCCCATTAAATTTCAAATCAGAATATGGTGTGCTTCAAAAGTTATGACACAATCTTAAAAATTACATAAAAAATTCACTTGTTTTTACTATTTTTTATTTTAAATTTAAACACCTATAATTCAAAAGTTATGCAGCAAATTGATCCAAATTTTTTTTGAGG
>NW_016230152.1:0-444 GCF_001687245.7 Rhagoletis zephyria | reverse complement strand
TTTTTTTTATATAAAATCCTGGCCAATTCAAATATCTTTTTACAGTATGAAGTTTTTTACTTTTGCTATCTTCTGTGTTAACGATACCCTCCCACCGAATTAGTAGTTTAGGATCTAGTCATTTATTTGTCGACAATTTCGCATAATTAGAAAAAAAAAAACACAATTTAATATCGGTAAAAATATCAACATTAAGGAACTTGTTATCTTCCGGATTCGTGGACGTAAAAACATGCTCTTTTATAAATACAATATCACCATCTTATTTTAAATAATAAATTTAGAAGTTATGACCACTTACTGCATAAGTAAAGATACATACAAAAATTGTTTTTCAAATTTTATGATTTGCATTTTATAGAGAACACATCTTTAAAAAAAATTTTGAAACGCTCTATCTGAGAAATGGTAGTTCTTAAGAAGAAGTGTCTTAAGAGTTTTTAT
>NW_016230151.1:0-1254 GCF_001687245.7 Rhagoletis zephyria | reverse complement strand
TACATATCCATATTTATTTATTTATTTGTAACTCCGTTGACGAGGATTGGCTTACAGCTTACATAGTGGATTATTCACAATAACAAAAACTAAAAATGGTAAGCTCAAATTTATAAAAAAAATTGATGTGTTTATTTTCAAAGCAGGACTTTAATGAAAGGAGACACGCCTAGTGTTTAAAAATCTGTAAACCACACTTTTTATTAATAAATTTATTATTCCCACAAAAGGGTCTGCCAAATTAATTTTTTTTTATTATTTAAGAGATATAACTTTAAGCTCCCATTTTCGATTCGAAGGCGACTTAAGTGAAAGTTATGAAATTTTATGAAAAAGCGGTCCATTATGTTTTAAAAATTGAATTTGTAAAAAAAAAACAAGTAAATAATTATGTAGTTTTAAAGCAATCAGTTATATTGGAGGACATTTTGTAGCCCCCTCTTGATGATTTTCGACTTTTGATGATAGATGAAAGGAGTCCAAAATGTTATGTCTTCAGCCGCCTATGTCGAATACTAATATCTAAATAATCAGTTGTATGGGATCTATATTCGATGGGAGCGGTAGTAAATTCTGCTATTCAAAAATCATTCTGTCGAAATTTCTGGAAAACATCTTTGCAGTTAAAAGTAATATTTAGGTCAAAATTCTGTAGAAACCAAAGGATGTAGAATTAAAATTCTGGAAAGTAAAATTCTGATTTCAAAATAATTTTCAGCCAAAGTTTTACAAGCTTTTATTTAACGTCACTTGCATGTATGTCCTGCAATTTCGCAATAAATATTTTACCAACTTCCCGATGACTTGAAACTACAAACTTTCTCGTAACCCGATGACAATGCAAGATGATATAGTCCGCTAGGTGGCGCAGGAGGGAGATATTTGAGAAATCAGTATTTATGGTCCGATTGGGTTCATACTTAGAAAGCTTGTTTTAAAAATATATTTTTGCTATTACCTTATTTTCCGTCATCCCTTGTTAAATTTGGTTTGGAGACAAACCGGTTTCGGCGTTGTGCCACATTACATCACACTCCTACCCTGTCGGAAACACCAACAACAAAAATGAGAACTCTTATTATGTTCTCAAGTAAAAAATAATGCTGAAAAGAAATTAATGTACAATTAAATTTTTAGCAATTCTTTTTAGAAAACAAATATGATTTAAGTCTAGCCTTTTTTCATTATTTTAGTTTTTCTATATGCTTTTACAGCTTTTATCTTTTGGGCTATTTTTTGGCCGTTTTGAATTGT
>NW_016230150.1:0-1254 GCF_001687245.7 Rhagoletis zephyria | reverse complement strand
ATTTCTATGTAAAGCAAAACTCTCTAGGAAGACAATAGGTTTGTTCGTAATCCAGCGAAAATTATCACTCTAAATATCAGTTGATAAGAAGAAATGCTCCCAAATTCTCTCTCAAGTAGAGAAACTTGCAAATTTCTGCACGAACGCAAATTTGCAGGAACTTGCAAGGTTCTCTGCCAGCAAGTGTCCACGGTTGCATTTAAAACATAAGAAATTTGTATAGAATTTTAAAGTTCTTTCAGAGGGACAAAAANGTTGAGATTGCGTTACGAGTACGCTTCAAATCGTTAGAATTAAGTAAACAAGTCTTTACCTAAATTTTTTATTATAAATCGCTCAAGTTTGTAAATTTTTAAATTTGACGAACCTGTTTATTCAAATTATTGTCGACAAAAAATGCAACCATGTGCCACATTCATATGTCTTTTCTAATTGCAAATTCTTGCCGCCAAAATTTTTTTCAGCTTGAATTTGCAACTTCTCCCCAAGAACTAGTCTTTCCACTTATGATTTATTTAAATAAAACATGTGAAATTTAGTTGAAAGAGTTTAGCCGTTTTTAGCCGGTTTTTTTTGTCAATCTAGCCGGTTGGCCCAGAAAGTTCTGGCAACACTGCTAGCAATGCGTGGTATTGTTTATCAACTTAATACTTTATTTAAACATAAGGGTTTCTCACAGTTCGAGTGTTTTATCTTGTTAAAGTTGCCACCTTTTAACTTTAGAAGTAAACTGTGAATACCCTAATTGTTTTCAGCCTACAATTATACCAAAAGCAAATTGAGGTCGAAATTAGATGCTACCCCAGAAATGCGCATACTAGTGAAGGGCGAGTCAGAGATGTTTAAGTCGATTGTCTCTATCGTTCTCGATGTTTTCTCTCGTAGACCACTCGAAAATAGTCGTGCTTAAGCTGAAGTAACAAGTATTCGCTAACAATCGACCAAATCATCTCGGCCTTGCTGCTGGCCAGCGCACAGTGGTCAAAAAATGGGATTTAGTGTTCATAATTCACTGGAGCCTTCATTTCTCAACCAATTTGATATTTTTTTTTGTTTGTGAAAGCTAATAAAATTTGAAAGAGACTAGCTGAGCCCAATTTTCCAATTTTTATTTGTTTGTTTTAAATTTTTTAGTGCAAAGGGCAGAAAATGTGCCAATTTTTAAGAAGACCGATTCTCCTGTTCCAGCTAATAAAAGCTTCTTAATAAAAACTAGTTAAAAACAATTGTAAGGTTCTCCCAAAAAAAAAAAAA
>NW_016230149.1:0-1254 GCF_001687245.7 Rhagoletis zephyria | reverse complement strand
GCAAGTTAAAGGCAGCTGGGACTTATGCTGGATTTTTGGCATTTTTTTTTGCTGACGGTGTCACGCATTTTCTTTCATATAAAAAAAATCGGCGAATATACTTTTTATGGACAAAATGCAAAAAGGCTGAAAATTTGCCACAATAAAAAATATTCATCTTATTTGACGCAGCCTAATGTGCATACATACAAATATATACTATACATNAACAGCCATAAATCCGTATTTGGCACATTCATACATTTATTTACGCATTGTATGTATGTATGTATTTGTGAGCTTCACAAAATCTGTTGATAGTATTTTGCATCACATTTTCGCTGTTCGAATTTTCTTTCAATAGTCAAATACGAAAGTTTTGCATTACATTCTCGTAAATTAGATTGGATATTGAACGTCTAACTAACAAATTATTTCATTCATCAATTTTTGTGTTTATCCGAAATGACACTCAAATTTCGAGATGGAAATAAAGTGGAACACAGATGGTCAGTGGAAACCCTTAGAAAAAGAAATGGGGTTTTATTAGATACATTAACTACTTTCAAAAATATGTCATTAATTTTGTATGCTCATAATATTCTTTGATTACCTACTATATAAAAAAAAAAGAGAAAACAAAACTGAACAGGAATCCAATTACTCGTATTGCATATGTATGTGTGTATGTATATATGAACATATGTAGTATGTGGTCTATTTTTAGTTTTCGTGATGTAGGTATTTGCTTTTGCATAGTAAAATTATTTGATTTCTAGCTTCATTTAACCTTTTTCATATCACAAATTATACAAATTTGTGAACTTTGCTTGTTAACTAAACATAGTAACTTGCAAAGGAGCTCTTGGGGAACGTTACTACTTCCTTCACAAAAATGTTGGTCAGGGAAACGCTGTTAGCAAACGAAATAATCAGCTAAAATCGATATTTACGAGCTTCTTCATTACAATCAGTTTCCGGCAATTATAGGAATTATACACATTGGCATCAAAAATTACTTTAAGAGAAACCCTTTACTTAGCAAATATTTTAAAGGGGCATAGGTTCGCTAGTAAGTGGGAATTCCTAACTAAAATTTTTTTGTTCTACGTGTAATCTTGTTTTGCCTGATTTCTAAAGCTACATGTACCTACTTTAGCAGTGTAGGAGTTCACACCTGTCTGATTATCAGATTATCTGGTTATGTGGCTATATTTTTTTTTTCAGAATACAGTGTTATCTGGCTGGAGCGAACACCCGATGCTACGAACACCT
>NW_016230148.1:0-1254 GCF_001687245.7 Rhagoletis zephyria | reverse complement strand
CCCCAAACATTAAATGCACACCCAATCAGGCAAACCACCTAGCCACTCAAGGCAAGTACGCCGCCGGCTCCATTCCCAGCCTTGCCTCTGGCAAGTCCAACTTTGTGCCCACTCACGCTTACTAGATGAGAACTGAGGACCCGGCCCCCGAGGAGCTAGCAGGAGCACAAGATCAAGGACCAGAGAGTTTTACCACCACCACCGACACCACCACCATCAAGACGATCAGAACAGGCTGAGAGAATGAGAAGTAGCTGATAAAGATAAGGATAAGGACGAGGAGGACGATAATGAAAGCACTACCAACCAACTACCCCTGCTTTGACTCAATCACAACACCTCCCAACAACTCCATACAGCACACTCCCTTTACCTTTCTTTACTCCCTAGCTTTACACCCTATCTACTACCAATCCTTTACACCTGATATCCCTATACTCCTGCTACTACCAACATCAAAACAAAACGGCTGATCAGATACCAAATAATAATAATTGATTCATTCCCGCTTGAAACTTTTGCCTATTCTTTCAGTCGCTTACCTTTTCTCTCAAAAACTAAAATTTGTTAGTTTAGTCTCATTTCCTGCAATGACACGGCAAACTTTGCTAATTAATTCTTCTTGTCAAAGTAGTTTTGTGTTTTATATGCCAGTAGTGGTGTGTATTGTGTCATTGTCAGGTGATTTGAGCACATGTGAGACCAGTTCAGACTAGCCTTGATCTTTTACTTAATAACACAAACAAGGATACTATTGAAAGATAAAAATTAACAAGTAGTATTTTTTACTGATCAACTTAATCAATTTCTGGCAAATTTTTTTGTCTTTTTCCCCTCATCTCTAGGCTAACTCGCTTGCCTCTGTCGGCCAGTACACTGGTGGCATCGTCGGTGCGGCTGCTGGCGCTGATCTGTTTGTTAAGGATCACGCTTACTAAAGAAACGAAAAACATTCAACAACAACAAACAATTGCACATTAAAAACGTAGTACAAATAAAAGAGAGTAGAAGAAAGAAAATAAGATTCAATCAATCAATCAAATAGCTACCATACACACAAACAAACAAATACACACGCCGACTGATAACTCCTCATTGACATTACAAACAACAGTTGAAGTGGACTATGAAAACCCAAAGTTTCAAGTGCAAACACAAACTGTTTGTTGAACACCTATTTAACACCTATCCGTCTATTTCATTACCCGAAAACGGTCTTATTTCTGTCAAACAGTAGTCAACACATATTAAGTT
>NW_016230147.1:0-1254 GCF_001687245.7 Rhagoletis zephyria | reverse complement strand
AAAATGACATAGGAAATCGATAACAAATGCGATAACGATAACAATACTGATATTGATGAAGATAATATAACCTATAAGGATATAACGCTAAAAATACCGATACCAACGATAACAAGCCGTTAACGATATTTATAATACATTCATGGACACGATAAAAATGAGCAAACAAATTTTGACAAGTTTATTCGATAACGATAACTGTGTAAAAAACGATAAACAAGCACATAGCGATTATTGTGTTAATAACCATTACAATATCGGCAATGATTACAAAGTCGATAACGATAGAAATGTCGATAACGATGCAATTTCGATAACTGCTACAGTATCGATAACCATAACAATGCCGATCACGACTGCAATACCGTTAAAGCTACTTATGACAGATAATATACTAACACGGTAATAACAATATAAATATATTATATAATACCTTCCTTAATCCCCATTGTTGGACGAAAGCTTATTATTTTTTGAACTTCTTTCTTTTTTTTTTATTTTTTTTAAATTTCTTGTTTTTAACCCAAATAAGCTTAACCAACTTTAAAACTAATTTGCAGTCTAGTACCAGCATATGTAGTTGTAAATTTTCTTAGTGGTCATATTTGCTTTGTTTATACATACATACATACATACACACATAAATTTACGAGTATATTGTGCTGCCTGTGTATATNGTGACACAAGGCAACACATGAAGTTCCTTTATTTTGCCACCATTTTATCATTTTTGTTTTATATTTTATTTAATATTTTTTTTTTATTTTAATTTTCTGTGTTCTCCTCGAAAATTGTGCAAATATTGCAAACACCACCAAGCTGTCATATCAAATATAAATTTTACCATCCGGCAAACAAATGCGGAGATACATGTATACATACGTATTTACTTCCTAACAAAAACATATCAAAATACAACAACAAACACCACTGGCATTGCAATTGTAACAATGTGTGTGTGAATGTGTCACTCACTTAATACTCGTTAGCACCGTTAGAACGTTTATGCCACCAACTGTTAACGCTGTATTGTATCCTTCGCTTTGCACTTCGCGTACATGCCGGAATAGCATTGAAAGTTAATATCGACAACAGAACATTTGCACGCGTTCGTGTATACATATGCATATGTGTATGTGTGTCAGTGTACGCACTTTTTGATCACTTTGTCGCAAATTCGCAGGTGGTACAATGTATTTGCAAAATGTGTGACAAAATAGTAGAAACGTGACTGTTTTATTTTTTTAAATAAAA
>NW_016230146.1:0-1254 GCF_001687245.7 Rhagoletis zephyria | reverse complement strand
TTCGGCATAGCCGAAGACAGCGCTGCTCTTACTTGTTTTTTTTTTCAGAAACTTTCTACAGAAAATACTTAATAGTCAATAGTTGTCAATACGTTTAAAGCTGTTAAAACTACATAAAATTCATAATTTTTGGACACCTGATACTTTTCGATGTACCGATGTAAAATATTTTTTTTACGTGTAACTTATAACAAAAAAGTGCTGCTTTTTCTTTCTTCTGGCCCACTGCGAGCTGGTAGCAGAAGTCAACATAGTTGGTAACCGACACACAAAATCGTAACCTGCTTGTTTCATGAAGTGTGAGCGAACATGAAATAACAAAATCGGAAAACAGCTTGTAGCAATGTATAACCAAGGCAAATTAAGATACCAGTGATGCAAAGCTTTAGTAATACTTAATATCCTTGCCTTGATTTGAACTATTGCAGGAACATCAGCTGGCACATTCATTGCCCATCTAACGAATTCAATTTTGTGCACCAAACTAAACTTTAAGTTACGGTGGCGAAAATGTAAGTAGGGAAGAGACTAAAATGTCTCTTTTCGCTATTTTTCTTTTTTAAGAAACCTTTATTATTTCTTTATGAAAATAAAAAAATTCAACTAATTTTAACAAATGACCATTAAACTTCGAAACTTTTAATTGGATTTTTAAGAAACTTTTGAATATGCAGTTTTGTGGCTCAACAAATTTTCTGACAAACATTCTGGGTGCGCAGATTTGTAGGCTATTTTAGTAAAATAATGTCCAAGTTTGGAGCAGCTGAGAATTCCCGTTGATTTTTGGAAATTTTGTGCTCACGCCTTTTCTTCTATACAAAGTACATTCAAAAATTTTTGTGTATGGGGAAATTTAGTAATACCTTCCAAAAAAAAAATTCCAAAAATCAACGGTTAGTCCTAGTAATTCACACTTGCGGTTTTTTTTAAACAGCATGCTCAAAATATTTCTAAAAAAAAAAAAATTAAAAAGTTCAAAATTGTGGTGCAACTTTATCGAACTTTCCTAATTTTTGTACAAAGTTTGAAATGAAAGTTTTCACTTACGTAGCTTTGTTCAATAAGGAGCCACACTTACATAAACAAATATTAAGCTTCAAACAAACAAAAACGAAATAGCAAAATAGTGCTGAAATGTGTCTTACCTATTCATATTTTCACCACTGTGTGTATAAAGATTTTAGAACCTTCCTTTCGTACTTTGATTATTATTTTTTATTTTTCTTTCTTGCTTATTCTTTGCTTGTATTTTGT
>NW_016230145.1:0-1254 GCF_001687245.7 Rhagoletis zephyria | reverse complement strand
ATCCATAAGGCAGTATCATAATCTGAAAACAACGCGCAATCGACAAATTAGTTTCCTCAGTCACTATTAGATTTGAAGTCCTCAGCAAGCGTTTCTGTTGATGTGACTTTTAGCGTTTACGCAGATATAAAAATTATAACTGAATTGAGCGCTGGTTGCATGAAATCTTGGTGTCTTCGGATATATGTATGTACAGACATATCTATGTACAGCTCAGTACATTAAACAAATTTGGTAATTTTTTGTTGAATTTGGTAACTTTCTCTGGTGATTTTGGTAAAAAATAAAAAAAAGTTGTGGCAATACTGATCGCTGCACGCCGATAACTAAGTTTCGCAGGTAGCAGATGTTAGTTTCCTAAGTTCCTAAGCCGCAATCTGGTAAAATCTTGGCAGTCTAAGAGGAAGTATTGAAATGATTCCACCCGTCCTCCTCCATGCAGCTGCAACAAAAGGGGACAGTGGCCTATTAGTACACTTACCTGGATTGAGAAATCGGGCTTTACTTAGGAGATTCCTCGACCGGACCGTCCCCGGTCCACCCTCGCCCTGAATGACCTCGCAGTAGCACAAGCCCTGGTTTTCTGCCAATGTTCGCTGAGTTGACCCGAGGCGCACCTTTCCAAGATAATTCCACAAGTAGGAACCTCCGACTCTTTATTTTCTTGGCGATATCACCTCAAGGGAGCCGAGCCAGCCGAGCAGTTTTCTGCAATCCTCAAAAATCCACGAGCGTACCGTAAATGAGCCCACAGGGCTCTGATTCCTGCCTGGCTGTCTGAGTAAATGTTAACCTCCCTTAAAGCCATGGCCCAGCGAAACTGTTCTTTAATAGCAGCAACCTCTGCTTAAAAAACACAACAGTGATCTGGAAGCTTAAATTAAAGGTTGATGGAGAGTTTCCTGGAAAACACCATTTCGTCAAGCTTTGACCCATCTGTTTAAAGGTTCACAAGTGCCTCCTTGCACCCGCTGCCCCCTTAATTGGATTTCGGTAGAGGAAGAGTTGACTGGTTCCAGGCTAGTCTCGCAGTGATTCATGTTACCAGGGATAAAATCGAAACCCCCGAGGATATTAGAGTGTCCAAACCTCGAGTCAGCCGCTCTACCTGCGATATCTGACGATTTGTTAAGCATGACGTTAAGGACCACAGTGGGACCATACGCATGTAGTAGGAGGTGGTCTAATACAAGTAGGAGGTGGTCTAATACAAGTGAACGCACCTTTGTGCGCACGTAGGAGCAATGGAACTCA
>NW_016230144.1:0-1254 GCF_001687245.7 Rhagoletis zephyria | reverse complement strand
TGAGTGCAAATTGTGTAAAATCAAACTAGTTTTTAGTAGTTTTTTTTTTTAATTTCAAAATAAGGAACCAGTTTTTTTTCAAATTGAAATTTTTCGAATAACTCGAAAAACGGGCTTGAAAAAAAGCGATTAATCGAACACCCTAGTTTTAGCGGTTAAGCTGTGGTGTGTGTGAGCTTCAATAGCTCATATTTTTTTTTTTTTTTTTTTTTTTTTTTTTTTTTTTTTTTTTTTTTTTTTTTTTTTTTTTTTTTTTTTTTTTTTTTTTTTTTTTTTTTTTTTTNTTTTATAATCACATTTATTTTTCGGTAAATAATATTCATTATTTTGGACTTTTTTGGTAATTTTTTATCGATTTTATTGACACAAAATGTTTTGATCATATTAGCGGTCTCATGCTCGTTTTGAACCCTCTATGGTCTACAAAATAAAATCTGAGAATAATGGTTTTAATATGACTAAAGAATTTAAAGTAATGGTTCCGTACGTCTTGCGGACTACGCCCCTCGTGTAGTTGTCTAGTTGGAGAATATGATCATGAAGAGAAAAATATCTGCATTAATTTTAATTGATTTTTGCATAAAAATCGACCCGAATTTTTTTTAGTTGTTTTCCTTTTGAAGATAGCGTGCGATATGTAAGTATGTAAACGAAGATAACTATTATTTACATCGTGCGGTAGTCAATAACACACACACACAGATATCAATATATACGCGATACTAGGGACCAAAAATAGTAAAACTGCCTTTTTAGTACTTCTCTCTGACGCCGGAATTTTTTAAAAAGATTTTGAAAGTTCAAGTGTAGTACATGATTAATAAATAAAAATATTTTAAAATTTTAATGAAATTTAGAGCAACACAATGGCCTTAAAATAAAAGCGAAAATTCTGTGGAACTAAAAAAAAATATTAACTCTTTTGGTGCATAAGGAGGATTGGGTATGGAGAATGTCATTCTAAAATTTTGTCCTAAAATATCCTTAAAAAATTTTCTTATTTTTTTTTGAAAAAAATTATATTTTAAGGACTAATATACACACGACCATATCCTCGATTTTAGTCGATACCGAGTCGTCAATTCTACAAAATTTTCTCGTTTTTGATATCTACTCACATTATTATTCCACATTGCACTATCATATCTTTGATATTACAAAGTCTTAAAAAAAACTGACGTCAGAAAATAAAACTAAAAAGGCATTTTTACTGTATTTTGACCCCAGTTTCGTGAGCTGAGTGTTTCGTGTGTA
>NW_016230143.1:0-1254 GCF_001687245.7 Rhagoletis zephyria | reverse complement strand
AAAGCAATTGTATGTATTATTTTTTTATGAACTAAACTCGTACCACAAATATCAAAGCACAATCAACTCGTCGGCACAACGGCAACAGCAGCGATACAACAGGACGCACACGATATTAGCACGTTCACTAACTTTAAGCAAATGACTGCAGACGAAAGCAACTTCGGTGATTTAGCAGTGGCCAAAAATCGCTTACAACAGCCCCCAAAACGCAAGCGACAACAACCACAAGCAACAACAACAGCGCACACGTTGAAGGCAAGTTAGTCGGCCAAGAGTCGAAACGGTGCAGCACACTGCTTGATATGTTTATATGTATGTACTAACAAATGTTATACATACATATGTATATATATAGTATGTATGTATATACCAGCTTATATGTTTGTATGTTTCATTGGTCGTTTACACTGGTACTTGGTGTTTGTAAGCAATTGTCAGCTTGTTTTTTTTTTTGTTTGCCCATTGGTGGCTGGCAGTAGCTGGCGCTGCGCATTTTTGCTGCTTTACGCCTGCAAGGCGTGCAAGTGGAACAAATGTATAGAAGAGTAATTTTTTGCAGCGATCTTGGCTTGCAAAAGCCAGCTGCTGTACTCACAAATTGGTTTTGTGTAGCTGAATTGAGGTAAGTTTTATGTGAACCATGCTCATTTAGTGAAACCGGCCAAAGAGAGGCAACAGAGCTCGCGATAGTGGCCCAAAGTAGCCACAAGGTAGCCAAAAAGTTACACTAATAAAATTTTAATTATACAAAAATGCTCTAAAAAATCTATAGGCTCTTTGATTGCTGAGCGCGGATGCTTGTCAGCGGCGGTGGCGGTTTGCATGGGTTTTGTAAAGCGCGTGCGCAGCCGCCACGCATGATAAATGGAGCGGGCATAGAGCGCTCACTGAGTATTTGAGTCACAATCTGATACAGAGCGCTTTAAATGTAACTGGCTATTCAGCTCTTAGCCGCCGCTCAGTCGCCGTTCGTTGGTAAACTAACTCATAAGTCAGCTCAATGGAGAGGGAGTGATACGAGTAAGTTGCGTTACTTTTTCTCATTTTTTGTTGCAGTGACTGTTGCCAAACTGCACTGAGGTGATCACATTTTTATTGTAGAATAATTGTGACGTTTTTGGATATAATAACACTTTTTGTTTGAGTTTAGAAAATCCTTTAATAAAAGTTCTAAGATTGGTTTGACAAATATACTTCTCTTTTCATATCTTATTACATTAAACGAGCAATTCTTGTATATATATATATATA
>NW_016230142.1:0-1254 GCF_001687245.7 Rhagoletis zephyria | reverse complement strand
GTGTGTGTGTGTGTGTGGGTACCAGTGTCCAACTCTCTTTCTCTTATTAACATATCCAAGTCGTAAAGAAAGAAAAAGCGGTGTGCGTGCGGGTTTGGGTGCTGCTGGTGGGCANCGGTGTGCGTGCGGGTTTGGGTGCTGCTGGTGGGCAATTGATATATCTGTCTATTTCCCGTATTGATACTGCTGCTGCTGCTGCTTTTACGACACATTTACGACTGTCTCAGTGTGACAGGCAACTGTGTTCATTTTACTATTCACAAAGGAACAAAAAAATTTACAACAGAAGGCACATATGGGCCGAATTGGTTCATTCTCTTTCTTTCTCTGTTTGACCATTCATTCATTTCATTTCATTTTGTTGGTCTTTTATTTCACCACTGGTGGTGTCGATGATGATTGGCATCTATGACTGGATGAGAAAGTATGAGGGAGAACTTGGTAACTTTGAGTGGCCATCAGACTCAGTTTTAGCTGCTGCTGGATTAAGTCTTNGGTAACTTTGAGTGGCCATCAGACTCAGTTTTCAGGCTGCTGGTAGATTAAGTCTCTCCTTCTCTTTTTTCAAAGCAATAGTAACTCCTTGGGACTTGATGAACAAGCGGGGTCATTAGTCTTAATTGGGAGGTCGTGCAAGAATGAAATGCGTATTGTGCCTCTCTTTTTCCCCTTAATTCCCTTTCATTTTTAAACTGAAAGCAAGTTTCCTTAACTTTTTTTTGCTTTTTGAGGAGCTGACACTGGACACTGCACAGCACTACTTTGTTTGAAAAATGATGTGCTCTTTGGCTTTTTTTGAATTTTNTTTGTCTGCGTTTCTTGTTCTGAATTTGTTGCCATCAAAACGAGATGCCCCTTCTTCTTCTTCTTCTTTTACATTGAATTTCAGCGTCCAGTTGCTCAGTGTGTGTGCCTGTGTTATCAGTGGGCAAACATCAACCGCTTGGTTTTTTTGGTCACTCTGGCAAATTGAGTCTGCTTTTTTTCTTTTTTCTTTTTCTTTCATTGTGCTCTCGGCCCTCTTTTCAAAACAGCAGCTCTCTGCGCAATGAGAATTTGATTTTCTTTCCAAAAGCTGACACTGAATGAATTGGAACTGAAGGAATTGAAAAAAAAATTGAAATGTTTGTCGTAAAGTTGGAGATTTCAAGTTTTAGTGGCACTAGAGAAGAAGAACTTGAAAGATAGAAAAAGAGAGGGACAGCTTTTTTTGTCAAGTTATTGCTGAAAATTGATTGGTCACTGAATCACACT
>NW_016230141.1:0-1254 GCF_001687245.7 Rhagoletis zephyria | reverse complement strand
CTTATTTTTGAGTATTTTTAGTTTGGCCGAACGTAGGTTCGCTTTTTTACATTTTTCGTCATATCTTCGGCATTTACAATTGGATCTTAAAGTATGTTATCTCGATGTTTTTGTCTTGAGGATACACTTTTTTTCAAAGTTTAGTTATAATAAGGGTCAGGGGTGTACGGCGAACTTTGGTTTGTTTGCATGCAAGGGGACACGGTTTAATAGATAGTGACGGCACAGCACAGATTTCGGACCGCCTGAACCAGAAGCGCTCGCAAAATCTAAGTGACGCTCGAGGCACGTTGAATGGATGTCGGCAACCCCACCATCTTATATGGCTCGCAACCTATTAAGTGGCGCAGAAGACAGTCATCAGTTGTGTTTAGAGGCAAAACCTTGAAATAAAGATGAATAATCAGAGGCAAGGCAATACGGGTGTGCATTAGGGTGGCCCAAAAAAGTAACGTCGGAATTTTAATGCTCTCACCCCCCGGGTTATTCTACATCGTAAAAAGTATACATCTATTTTTTTTTTTTGAAATCAAAAAATATTTTGAGGTCACTCAAAGCGCTAAAAGTTTTCCATGTTATGGAATATGGTTAAAAAACAACTTTTCGTAGAAATGGTATAGAATTCTCGAAAGTCAATATTTTTCGATCGGAAACCTCTGGTTCTCTTAAGGATACTTTCAATAATAATACCCAGTTATTTATGTAACCATTTCTTAAAATTAACGATTTTGTATTGGCTCTTGCCATGGCGTTTTTCGGACTTTTGGCGGACCTATAATGTTTCATTTCAAGATAAAAAAATTTGTTATTTTTTTCGGTATAGAAAAATCCTAGGGGGTGAGAGCATACAATTTTCGACTTTTTCGCAGGCATTTTCCATACTTTGTGCAAAACTCTGAAATTTGCCAAAAAATTTATTTTTATTTTTTTGAGTTTGCCGTTCCGTAGTCCATTCAATTCTTGTACGTTAAAGTGCAAGTTTGCCGTACCTAGCTACTTACCGTTGATTTTTTACAATTTCAATCAAAGTATTTTCGGAAATTTATTGAATTTTTTCAAGTTTTGCATAGAGTTCGAAAATTTTACTTTTATGTTTTATGTTGTAGTATGAACTATATTTTATAGAAAAAATTAAAAACAAAATTTTTACATAAGTTGTGAAAAATTCTCTGTGCCTATACCTTTTCCCGTGACTGTATGTATGTCAAATTTTGAGTTCCTTCAGCGATTAATCTTCGAATGATAAAATCTTTA
>NW_016230138.1:0-1255 GCF_001687245.7 Rhagoletis zephyria | reverse complement strand
AGGGCGTTCTTGAAAAGTTTTTTGAGATAGAGCGTTTTCGAACTGGCTTGTTCATTACTAATATAAGGTGGATTAAGGTAACGATAGAATTTTCAAATTTAGATTAGTCTACTATGGTAGATTCCGTTTAGCTTCCTATTCGCTTAGCTCTTTTAGTATAGCTGCATTTTTCCGGTAGAGTGCTTATTTCAGAAGTAGTTTCATTCATTATACATGCGCATGTTTCATTTCAGAGCATCGCCGGATCAATAAAATGATTTAATCCTTCCATTTCAAAATGGTCTAAAGGCTTTAAGGTTTAAAAAAAAAAAACCCAGTTTTTTAATATCAGAGCGGTCTAATAGTTGAATACATATTTATCCCAGTTTTACAAACACATTTATATATACTTTATTCTTAACACCTCCCATATATATGTCTGCATACCAAATTTCAGGTTCATGTGACTTATGGTTCCCAATTTATGGCTGGTTAAAATTTGCACGCCTATGGAATGTGACACACCTCTTTTACAAATCCATTTATATATGCCTTACTATAAACTCCTACCATAGATATGTCTGCATACCAAATTTAAAGTTCATGTGACTTATGGTTTCGAATTTATAGCTGATAAAAAATTTCACGCCTATGGGATGTGCCACGCCCCCTTTTGCAGACTCACTTATATACACCTTACTATAAGCACCTACCATAGCGGTGCCTGCATACCAAGTTTGAAGCTCGCGGTGCTTATGGTTCCCAAGTTATAGCTGATAAAAAATTTCGCGGCTATGGGATGTGCCACGTAGCCTATTACAAACATGTATGTTGTATATGTATATACCTTACTATCAGCACCTACCATAGATATGTCTTCATACCAAATTTCAAGTTCATGTGACCTGGTGTCGAGTAATAGCTGATAAAAAATTCCACGCCTATGGGATGTGCCACGCCCCCTTTTACAAACTCATTTATATATACCTTACTATAAGCACNGGTGTCGAGTAATAGCTGATAAAAAATTCCACGCCTATGGGATGTGCCACGTAGCCTATTACAAACATGTATGTTGTATATGTATATACCTTACTATCAGCACCTACCATAGATATGTCTTCATACCAAATTTCAAGTTCATGTGACCTGGTGTCGAGTAATAGCTGATAAAAAATTTCGCGGCTATGGGATGTGCCACGTAGCCTATTACAAACATGTATGTTGTATATGTATATACCTTACTATCAGCACCTACCATAGATATGTCTTCATA
>NW_016230137.1:0-1255 GCF_001687245.7 Rhagoletis zephyria | reverse complement strand
ATGTACATAAATGTCCTCAAATACCGGACGCACCCTGTAGGTATTTATGTATTATTAGTATGTAAATTGAAGCCTCAGCTTACAATTGAATTGACACCAAGCTCCCAATGAGCTGGGCCAAGCAATAAACAGAAATATTTTATTTGCCATAAATAACGCAAACGAAACGTACTACAACAGTTCGAATAAAAAATAGATGGTCAAAACTCAAGTGTGCAAGTGTAAGAAGAATATTCATGTACATTAGACTGCATCACTGCCCATACAAAAAAAAAATATCGGTACTGTGTTTAGATTGGAATTATAAAATCTATTATATTTTAAGACTCGCATCAAAATATTTCGGAAATATATTAAGATTTATGTAAGCTAGAGCGATTTGAAGAGACCTCCAAAAATGGAGTTTTTTATGAATAAAAATAGNTCGCTCAAATGTCAAACAGCCAAAGCTTAAAAAATCTTCATAAAAATATTTAAAAAAGAGTTTTTAACGGAATCGTAACAGTGATATTTTTGATGCTGTTTTTTAACTTTTCTCCAAAGATTGGTATAAGAAAAACTACTTATTTACTATTCCGAATTAGACTTATGAAGTATCATTGGAAAGGTATTTTCCCACCATTTTCTCTTCTTTGAAAATAAACTCATTCAGAGTATGAAAGAGAAAGGTAGGATGAACGAGCGTCATTTCAAGTTGAATGATGATAATGAGTTTTTTTTTTGCAAAGAAAATATCTTTCAACTGATACCTCATAAATCTAAATGGGAATAGTTTTGGCCCAGTTATTCAAGTTTTTCTTAAACCAATCTTTGAAAAAAGTTAAAAAAAACGGCATCAAAAATTGTATTATTACGATTCCATTAAAAAAAAATAATGTTTATGCAGATTTTTCAAGTTAAACTGGTTGTCATCTGAGGGAATTTTTTTCAAAAAAGGTCGTTAAGAAACTATTTTTATTCATAAAAAAAAACTCAATCTTTGGAAGTATTTTCTAATCGAACCAGCTCACGTGAATCTTAGTATTTTTCCGAAATATTTTGGTGGATGTCTTCAAATATAATAAATTTTGTATTTCCGGCGAAAAAACCGCAACTTTTTTTGGTGATGCAGTCTAATGTACCTACATACCTAAACACATTGATTTTTTTTTGTTTATTTGTAATTTTTTTTCTTGTGAAGTTGCATTGACTTCATTGGACTTGCGGCTAGATTAGTGGCCAGAAGCTATTCTCATACCGGTTACTTGAATATGAG
>NW_016230136.1:0-1255 GCF_001687245.7 Rhagoletis zephyria | reverse complement strand
TAAGTTAAATAAAATACTGCAACAATGTGGCTGTCAGAGGAATAGGTTTCCAGCCCAATTTATTGCGAAAATATTTTTTTAAAGCTTGCCACCTGTAAAAAAGTTAAAAACGATTAATTAATAAGTTAAGTAAAACAATACATCACAGCGGATGTCAAACTAAAGGGGTTCAAGAACGATTTATTTTGAAGATATTTTTTAAAAGGGTTGCCACCTGTTCAATAAAGTAAAACCAATTTTATTAAAAAATTAAACGAAGCATATAAATATGGATGTCAAAAAAGCGGAGTTTGAAAAAGTTTAATTTCAAAAACATTTTAATGATGTTGCCACCTGTTTAGAAATTCCAAATAAATTTATTTTACGAGTTAAATAGAATACACTAAATACGTTTATCAAATGAGAGATGGTTTAATAAAGCATTATCTATTTCGAAAATATTTTTAACGAGGGTTGCCATCAGCTTGGTAATTTAGAAAAAATTTTAGTACCGAGTTAAATGTATCTTGCAGAGTCTTACTAAATGGGCAAGTTTTTGTCTTTGTTTGGATTTAATTTGGCATGCCGATAGCTTATGACCTGGATTATCATAAAGCTTAGTTTTGCTTTATAAGCTCAATGAAATTTTGCAGTATGTACGCCAAACAAACATGATTAAAAAAATTGTATGCCAAAACCTTTTTGCAAGGATTTAAATGTTATTTTTTTCATAAGTTAAATAAAGTATTGCAATATGGATGTTAATCGAAAGAGGTATGTATAAGAAAGCTTAGGAAAAAAGCTTTATGTGGAAAATATTTTGGAGAATATTTCACCTGTTTAAAAAATGAATTTCAATTCAAGTGAACATTTGCAATATGAAATATCTTTCGTTTTGATAGGAAAAATTGTCCACCTTTCCCAAATCCCAATATTTTCGGAGATCACCACATCTGCTCCTCAGACCTTTTTCTCTGGACTTCAGCAAATTATGTTAGACGATTTTTTATATGGAAGAAAATGAGCAAGACCTTCACAAAAAAAAAACATAAAATTAAAAATAAAAAATTTGGCAAAAGTCAACGGTAAGTCTTGGACTTTCTTATACTAACATTGCAAGCGATATAAAACTGCATACCCAAAATGAAAACTGCACGAAGTTTTAAACTTTTATTTAAACGGGTGTGCTTATAATTATGACACGGGGTGTTTATATACATATACATGTGTGACTTGGTACACTCATCTGGCCACATGCGCGTGTGCATGCCTTACC
>NW_016230135.1:0-1255 GCF_001687245.7 Rhagoletis zephyria | reverse complement strand
GAATTTGATTATTATATTACTTTTGAATAGTTGTACTCGCATCTTTGGCGCAATTTTTTTTTCGATTGACTCATATATTTGTGTACATATTTTGCAAGCCAAGGTTTGAAACCTGGATATTATGTTCTACTTTGTAAAGCTATTCTTGGATACTTTATTCTGAGTAGAAGCATCTTAACTTTGGTTTCTAGCTTTAAACTGAATGGGATTTTTGGGCTCGGAGTGCCTTTAGGCGAATTTGTGCATTGGATGCAGTCCAGAAGTGGTTTTTGTGAGCTGCAGCTAACTAATTGTCCATAATATCTTAGGGAAAATTGTTTAGTGCCGTGGTTAACATAATTCGAGTGGAAGCCGTTCTGCTATGTAAGGGGGGAGACAAAGATAACACGAGCAAATGGAAGAGTTAACTCTTTCCGTGCATCTGTACAATATTCCAGTGGGAAAAGTAGTAATGCATTATGTGCGTGATAAATAATGTAATGTATTTCTTAAGAGTTATAGATTCAATTACTGCTTAGTATGTAATCAGCATTCTAATGTATCCAAAATCCTGCATTACTGGCAATGCAAAAATGAATACCCCACTTTTCTAGGACATCGCCGTGGGGAAAAAAATGCATTTTCGAATGTGAAAAGGGCTATTTTACTGATTATTTTTTCGATTACTATACATTAAATTTTCCCACTGGGATATTGCACATTTAATTTTTTGTAGCGTGCCAATAAAAATCTTATTAATATTTTTGAAAACAAATTAAACTTTATGAAGCTTCGGACAGTCCCGAATAGTTTACGTAAATTCCAATATGGAAAACGTTTCAAAAATATTTTTAGAATTTAATTTAAAAATAGCCCATTTCATAAAATTCGAGTGACACGCAAGTGGTAGTAATTTACTGCACAAAAAATACGTGAAAGTCAAGTAAAATCACTAAGATCTACCGAAGACAGAAAAACCTGAAGGTTTATAAAAATGGGTAATTTTTTATATTGTACATAATTTTATTTGAAATTTTTTTAACTAAAAATACTTAAAATATTCCTTCCAACATACATATCTGAAGTAAAATCAATTATTTTGTATATATCGAGGGCTTATATTCAATACCCTCTATCTACAATTTTGATGAAAATGAGTTTTTGATGGTAACGTGAGCTCTTATTTATCGTTCAGCCATGACAATAATGCCAAACTTAAAATTTTGGTGGTATTATATTCTCATTTTGAAAAATCCACTATCTGCAATAACATTTT
>NW_016230134.1:396-1255 GCF_001687245.7 Rhagoletis zephyria | reverse complement strand
CCTATGTTTAAAGTTGAGCTCGATCCTGAAAACAAACCTCTGGGCAAAAACGATGTGCATCCAATTTATAAAANGTCGACGTTTGATATCAAATATTTGTAAGTCAACAAGTGCGATATCGATCCGAAACTTGTCGCTAACTGGCTACAGAATCTCTCCCCTGAAAGGCTTCTTCATCCGTCAAAGTATTTTTCTTGAATCTTGGATCGACGAGCTGCTGTGAATATTTTTAATAGGAACAAAATCCCTCAACCTATGTTTAAAGTTGAGCTCGATCCTGAAAACAAACCTCTGGGCAAAAACGATGTGCATCCAATTTATAAAATACAATATCTGCTGCATCGTAGGATAACTGTGGAAGAACCGCATAAGAGAAATGGCCCTGTACAATGCACCAACTGCCAGGAGTATGGTCATACTTGGTCTTACTGCACGCTTCGCTCAGTGTGCGTAGCTTGTAGAGAGCTACATGTCTCTGCCACTTGCACATCAAACAAAGATGACCCGCGTGCAAAAAAATGTGGTAACTGCGGTGGAAATCACACAGCAAACTACAGAGGCTGTCCAGTCTATAAGGAGTTAAAAAACCGGACCAACAAACGCGTGGCTTCCATACCTACTCATAATGTACCGAATGCCTTTGTACCCTCCCAAACGAATCCTGACGTCTTCTTCGCCAAAAGAGCCACGTCGCCAACAGTTCTATCAAACACCGTCAATGGCGTCTCGTTTGCAAGTGCCTTAAAATCAGGCTTAGAAAACCGTGCCCCTACAAAAACTGCACCTCAATGGTCGCCGCAAGAACAGCATCCCCATGCACAATATGGTAAACAATCCAATATCGAAGCTATGATAGCGT
>NW_016230134.1:0-215 GCF_001687245.7 Rhagoletis zephyria | reverse complement strand
ATACCTTTTATTGCACGAATCATCCAGATGGAAAGGCGCATGGCGGAACTGGTATTTTAGTCAGAAACCGGATTAAACACCATCATTTGACTGGAATTGCCGAGAATTATCTGCAAGCAACATCAATATGCGTATAAACAAAGCAAGGTGATATTACGCTGTCCGTGGTTTATTGTCCCCCACTTTTCACGATAACAGAAAAACAGTTTATGGAT
>NW_016230133.1:0-1255 GCF_001687245.7 Rhagoletis zephyria | reverse complement strand
ATCGATCCTCGATACTGCCCGGGGGGGCGCGGCGAAATTCAGCGGCAGCAGTCTGCTGATTAACGCGCTCTCTGAGCAGGGCGATGTCAGCGTGGTCACGTCTCAGGCCAGTACCGTGACCAATATGACACCGGTTCCCCTGCAGATGGCCGACCAGACAGCCTATGTGGCTTCGTCCTCAACCACGACCACGAGTGGAGACGGCGGCGACACATCCAGTCTGGAAACAGCCACCATTACCACCGGATTCAACATGACCATGCTGCCCCTGATACAGGCAGGCGGCAACGTCCAGCTGCAGGTGGCGCTGAATATTTCCGATCCCCCCACCATCCGCCATTACGAAACCAAAAACGGGAACAGTTATGTGGAGATGCCTTCCACCCGTGTGCGCTCCCTGAGCCAGAAAGTGAACCTGCGTGAAGGTCAGTCGCTTATCCTGAGCGGTTTTGACCAGGGAAGTACAAATGCGCAGTTATCCGGCACCTTCACTCCGGCTAACCCGCTGTTCGGCGGCGCGCAGTCAGGCAAGAAAGGCCGCTCCACAATGGTTGTGATCATTACGCCAACGTTCCCGTCATCCGGAGGCAAAGGTCATGAGTGAAACCGACCCGACGCTGCGCCGCGCCGGAACGGGTGAGGTCTGGCTGTCAGAGTTACGCTGGACGGAGCCTTCCAGACAGCGTCCTTCTGCCATTCGCGACCGCCGCGAGATTACGGTCGGCGCTACGGTGAGTCAGGGAAGAGGTGCACGGCGACTTCGTCGTCATGGCAGCAGGCAACTCCCTGCCCGTTTCCGCAGGGAGGCGTTGTATTCCCTCGCGCTTGCGTTCTGCCACCGTTACCGCGACGGGTACGGTATCTATCGCATCACGGAACAGCGCTGGCTGTTTCTGGCCTCACAGCAGGGACTTCCCGCCGTCACCGGCGACGTGGACGGCAGTCCCGAAGCGGTCACCGCAGCATGCGAGCTGTTCCTCTCACTCAATGACCCGCCAGAGGACGGGTGGGAGTACGAGGCCCGGACTGGCGAAACAGAAGACTGGACGGTGCTGGTTCAGGGATTGTCAGCCCGTCAGCGATCAGGCATGAGGGTGCGGGTGCAGGGGACTCTGCCACGTGCTGCCCTGCCCCTGGCGGCTCTGGTGGCTGTCGCCGGCGTGACGGCATTCTGGCTCAGTCCGGACAGCGAACCGGATGTACTGCCACCCGAAGAGGTGGCGGCCCGGGCGCAGGCTCTGCTCAATGATACCCC
>NW_016230132.1:0-1255 GCF_001687245.7 Rhagoletis zephyria | reverse complement strand
CGCTATGGTGTTTTCCTAAAGCTTAGTTTGCAGCTTTTAAGAAAAGGGTCAAGAAAAAAATTGGCATTATTTCGTGTGTGTGACCAAGGAATATTAACACTCTTTTCTCAAGAAATAATGGAACGAGCATATATGTCTGTTGCAAACATGGGTGCTCTTTTTTCACAAAAAAAAACAACTTTAGAAAACTTTGGTAAGTTTTCAAATAGAATGTTCATATTACAGGCAACGGACGTTGGCATCAAATACAACATATCTGTAAAGTTTAAAGAGTGTACCACAAAATTAAAAAAATGACAGCATGCAGAATATATGTTGCAACTATTTCGTAATTTTTGAAATTTTACGACAAATTTTTTTTAATGTTAATAATTTAAGATAGTTCAAAATGATAAAATTCAACGGTGAAAATGTTCTCCTTGCCAAAACGAACGCATCTAGTGTAATAAAATATGACTCTGATTTGAGAAACTAAAATTCCATTTTTAAAATTTTTATTGGTACACTCTAAATTAATTCTAAAATAATAAGGAAATTTGTGTAAAAATCTCCCCACGCCAATATTTAAATACTTGCAAATAATATGACTTTTAAGTTAAGGCATGCGAGTAAACGTGTTAGATGACTGCATATGGTGATACGGGGCGTATACGTTACATACGCAACTACGGTTATATGAGCATGAGCGGTTATTTTTAACCGACTTCCAAAAATGGAGGAGGTTATCAGTTCGTCGGAATATTTTTTTTTTTATGTATGTTACCGCATAACTTTGGACCACGTCAACCGATTTCGATAATTCTTTTTGCATCGGAAAGGTAGTGTCTCAGAGGTGGTCCCATACTAATCTGGTTAAGATCCGATCAGCGGATCATGAGATATATATATATATATATATTTTTTTTTATATGAGAGTTGAAGTCGGTTTTTTTTTTGCTAAAAATTACTTGTTTACTTTTTTAAGTACATATGTATATCCCTTTTAAGTTTTCATTTAAATAGAATTTCGCGATAGAATCTTGTTCTTTATACAAAACTGAAGATAAGGCATTTTCTAAGATATGTAGGTGTGTCCCCATTTTCGACAAAAAAGCGTATATTTTAAATTTTTTAGTTCTAGGAATTCCTAATATACAATTTTAAAAATTTCAAAGTCATATTTTTCTCCGTGCACTTGCGCTCAGTTGTTTGTGTGAGCGTTGTACCCGCAACACTGCCAGTTCGAATCATTTACACCTTGTCAGATTGCTATGCA
>NW_016230131.1:0-1255 GCF_001687245.7 Rhagoletis zephyria | reverse complement strand
GTAATAATAAATTAACATTGCGCAAGACGTAAATCGAAAAATGTGAAGCGCTCAATAAAGTCGTAAGTGTTGTTGTTGTTGTTGTGAAGCAAACAAAGTTTTATAAAAGGCCAAAAACACAGAGTATCTAATTTGCAAATGTTTTGTGGCAGAGGTGGGCAGGCAAATTGACATATAATTTGTTTGTTTTTTGTGTATGTTTATTAGGGTGTTCCAAAAATCCATGTGAAAAAGTACATTGGATTATTCTCCCAGAAAAAATATAAACCCCTATTTTTCGGCGGGGCCGGACGCGGTGTGGCGCGCGGACACGGGTCGCCGCTAAGCTACGAAAATTTAATGTTTGAAAGAGCAATAATGCCAATGGATTTTATTTCGCTTTTGAATAGGTGATAATGTCAATTGACTTTATTTCCGTTGATCTTGTTACCTGTCACCAATTAGCTNTAAAGAATTCGAACATATATATATTAGTCGGACCCTAGGCAAGGTTCGTACCGAGTTTGGAAAGGATTGGTGAAGCGGCTACTAAGATACAGCATTTCATCATAAGTGAGCGGGGTCACGCCCATTTTCCAACAATTGCATAATAGTATTATATCTTACCAAAACTCTACTTCACACACTAATTTTCAACAATTTGGATCAAATATTTATTGAAATGTAATTTTTTTCGCATTTTTCGAAAATACCGTTATCTTAATTTTTGCTCGAGTTATCGTGTACACGGACAATTGGACGGACGGACGGATGGACGGACGGACGGACGGACGGACGGATACAGACATGGCTTAATCGACTTCTCTTTTAATTCTGAGCATTTATGTATACATTTGTCTATATCTAACTCGATTCGATTTGGCTGTTACAAACAACCGTTATGTGAAACAATTTAATATACCCCTGTGCACTAGTGTGCGCGCGGGTATAAATATCGGGGTAAATTTTTTTCGATATAGAATAATTCTAAGGGTGAGTGTGTATTAAAATTTCGACTTTGCTTATTTTGGACCACCCCAATGTATATACATACATATCTACTTGTACATAAATACATATTTATTCACTTACATATATACATGGAAGAAGAATGAATAGTAAAGAAAGATTAAATATTAGACTTAATGCTCGCAGGTTACGAATTGGGCATTCATACAAATTAAGTGGGTAAATTAAAATTTGTTGCCAACCGTCCGCCTTTGGATTTTACATAAATGCTGCGATAACAATTTTTTTCTTGCTCTAATGTCACTCA
>NW_016230130.1:0-1255 GCF_001687245.7 Rhagoletis zephyria | reverse complement strand
ATTGAAAGATACAGAAATGTAACTACATCAACCTCGTCTCAATGGTGAGGAAAGAAGAATTAATGCAAGTCCCGCTCGTAGATCTAAAGAAGTTTACATGCACAACGACCTCAGGCAACAACAACACCCAAGTCATAATGAACAGGGGCACGGTGCTGGAATATCTTGTAAAAATTGTCTCTCGTTTAATAAGTTTATCAGGATAGGTGCTTAGAGTTTCAAAATCTACCAATAAATTTTAAACAATTCAAAAACTCGTTGAGAAAGATGATTAGCGTCAAATTAGCATTTTGACAACGAAAGTATTTTGTTAGCTCTT
This sequence comes from Rhagoletis zephyria, assembly GCF_001687245.7. Taxonomy (NCBI): domain Eukaryota; kingdom Metazoa; phylum Arthropoda; class Insecta; order Diptera; family Tephritidae; genus Rhagoletis; species Rhagoletis zephyria. The sequence continues at coordinate 936 of NW_016230130.1, read as the reverse complement.
TTGATCATTCCTTAACGCTTGACCTTTCTACATAGGCAAAAATAACACCTTGACGCATACGAGTACCACCACAACAACGACAAGTACAACCAGTACTACAAAGCGTCCTACAACCACAACCACCAAATTGACTACCACATCAACCACACCGAAGCCGAAGACCACATCAAAGCGGCCAACTACAACCACTACAACAACGACAACCACGAAAAAGACTACAACAACCAAGAAGCCGACTACTACCGGCACATTGGCACCGAAAAAGGGCGAAGAAAAGGACGCTGGCAGTATTGATGGAGCTAAAGGTAAATTTGAAACTAGAAAAATATTGAAAAATGCTTAACCTGATAAAATTTTGTTACTGCCCTACAGTACAAAACTGCACAGGCGTTTGTGTAGCCGATCGCATTGCCGAATACTGTGAGGCTTATCTAACAACCAGCGGACTCTGCACGGCGGGCACTAAATGTTGCGTCTCACTGAACGATTACGCCAATGTGAAACTTCCAAAGGATATCTATGTACCAGCTAGTAAGTGTTGCTGAAGAGTCTTATGTTTGGAATTTTAAACTTTGCTACCTTCACTTACAGAACACATGGCGAATTTGAACAATATGCAACATAAAAATAAGACCAGCGCTACTACGAAGCAAACGACCACAAAGGTTAGTATTCACTTTGCAATCAAAAACTTCTCNTGGCGAATTTGAACAATATGCAACATAAAAATAAGACCAGCGCTACTACGAAGCAAACGACCACAAAGGTTAGTATTCACTTTGCAATCAAAAACTTCTCTGCAAGCAAACATTTTTTAAATGCCTCATATCATTTAGCAAACAACAACTTCGACCGTAGCGACATCTAGCACGACCAGCACAACACCTGAGCCGGCGCGCACAAAGATCAGTAACAACGCGAACGCCAACAAGCCAG
>NW_016230129.1:0-1255 GCF_001687245.7 Rhagoletis zephyria | reverse complement strand
ATCCTCAAGATCAAAAAGAGTACCCTTAACCTTTTTGGTTTTATTAAAATTGTTTTGAGATAAAGTGAAAAGGTACAAGTTAAAGGAAATGACCAGTAAAACTACCAAAAACCTGACTGCTAAACATAGCACTGTAGCATAGTGCTGTCTTTGCCATTTGTTGCCGATGCATATAACTTTACAACTTTTCTGCGTTTATTGAAATTAGTCCTACAGATGCACTGAGCGCCAGTGTCAAAGCACAGCAGCAGCATCTTTGCAATCATAAGACGAGACCAGTATTAGCCTGTGCGGTTGAGGACACAACGGTAACAAGAGAAACAAATGAAACTTCCAGTGCCAGTGCCTGTCTGTACTGAGTGGTCGTCTCCACTTTGGGCAGAGAGTAACGGCATTAGTGAAAGTGAGAGAGAAGAAGCAATTTACAGTGCCCTCAAAAGTGTGATACTGTCAACAATGGTCAGATTGGAGTGGAGAAAGATGGATGATAGAGAGGGAGATGATGGAGATGATGGTNGGTGGGTAAGGTTGTAAAGTTCACGGTTGTAAAATTTGGCAGTCATTGAGGCGGCTGCAGCACTTTCGGACTTTTGGTTACAGCTGTGGAAGGAACCGCCGATGGTAATGACGCTGCCGGTGCAGGGAAAAAGTGTCCAGGTTACATGCTTATAAATGGTGCCATGTGCTCATTTCTGGCGATCAGTGCACCAAAGTGTCTTAGTGGTGACGGCAGTGGGTCAACTCCAACAAAGAAAAAGCATAATTTTTATACAGTTTTTGAAAATGACAAAAAAGTAAGAGTTTATCAGGTTTATCATTCACTGGAGGCACTAATCAATTTATTTTCTTTACTACTACTACTAGGTCACTGAACCTTTCAAAGTCCTTGGAGAAGGCAAATTCAGTCAAGGCAAGCAAGGAGAAGAAGCACATATCGGTGTTTGAGCTGGTAAGGCAGTTTTTTGTCATTTTTATACATTGTTTTCATAAAAATATTATTTTCTAAACACACAGTTAAAGTACGCCTCGACGACTGACTGCGTCTACTTCAGCGTCGGCATCGTGGGCGCCATTTTCAGCGGCGTCGGCTGGCCCGGTCTGAACATTCTCTTCGGCAAGGTGGTGCACAGCTTTGTGGAGTACGAGAAGAACAGGGCCAGCCATGGGAATGACAGCGCCGAGGTGGAGATCATTACGGAGGAGTTTCGCGCGGAGACGTACCTCTACGGCGGCATCATGGCGGCCATCACGGTGC
>NW_016230128.1:0-1255 GCF_001687245.7 Rhagoletis zephyria | reverse complement strand
CAAACGGCGGGATCTCCCTTCTTGTGGATTGGGCAAAGTACACTGAGATCCCATTCTTCGGGCATGTATTCATCAGACCAAATTCTGCTTATNGTGGATTGGGCAAAGTACACTGAGATTCCATTCTTCGGGCATGTATTCATCAGACCAAATTCTGCTTAAAAGCTGGTACATACGCCCCACCAACTCTTCGCCACCGGCTTTCAGTAGTGAACTAGTGTCATTTTATTATTATTATTTTTTCTAAACGATTATAATGACAGTAGTGCATAATTGCAAAAGGATGGGAGGGGAGGGGGGCGAAGGACGCGAGCGCGACGTCGAACGCGGCCAGGCGCAGGGCGGCGCGGGAACGCGGACCGCCGCGACGCTGGGCACTTTCAAAATTGTATACTTACAAATCCATCCATTTAACTTGTTCATGTACCACTTTTTGTCAAATGTAACTGGGTGACTACCTACATATGTGCACTATTTTGCTGTATTACTCAATTGTCAAGTTTAAAAGTTGGACTTATTGCTCAACGAGAAATGAAATAAAGCAAATTTGTGTTAATTCACATTTAATTGGAAATAACACAAATTTGCGTTATTGCCGTTTGTGTTATTTTTAATACAAACATGGAAAATAGCACTAAGTTTCAGAAATGTAGGTATTTGATAATTTTATTAGCAATATAAGATAAATATACATAAAATCCTGGTTCAGAGCTGATTTGTTGATTCCGGGCACGAAATGTGGTCAACAAAAGCATTTAATAATATGAAGGCTTCTTTACTTATATTTCCAAACATTTTATTGCCTGTTGCGGGTTTTACTCTGTAAGCAATTGTCCAAAATTTTTCAGAGTCGAATGGAAAGCTGTTCGTTATAGTGGATTGACAGGTCCCTGAAACTCGTCCTCTTGTGGTTCAAACACTTTTCTGGTGACAAAATCAGNGTTATAGTGGATTGACAGGTCCCTGAAACTCGCCCTCTTGTGGTTCAAACACTTTTCTGGTGAAAAAATCAAAGCTTTTTTAAAAGCTTTTAATTGACTAGGTAATCGTTTCAAAAGTTCAAAAGGTTCGATTAGGGTGATTAAAAATTTTTGACAGTCTTTGAATATGCTTCTTAAGTCAAGTTTATCACGCAGTTCATTAGCCTCTTCTGTAAAATTGGTCCATAAATTGTTAAAATGCCTTTGACATTTGATCCACTTGCGTATGTTAACTTAATTTTTATAAAGAAATCGCAAATTTCACATTCAGCGGG
>NW_016230127.1:0-1255 GCF_001687245.7 Rhagoletis zephyria | reverse complement strand
GTACATATTTCTACTAGCAATGACCACTAAAGTTACATTTATATCAAGTGTGTTGGAAAAATTGTAGTTATCTTATTATGTATTCAGAAAACTAAACAAATCCAGAAATAGGATTAATATTTTTAATAATAATAACAATGTTTGAAGTGTATCAATTTGACAATTATGCAGCTAATAATTCATTGTGCTCATTCAATTTTGTTGGAAGTTTGAAGGAAATGGTGAATTTTGTTCCATTTCCGGTTTTTATCGAAAACATCATGAACATCATGAATGATTGATCTTTTTGGTTCATGGAAAACATAAACAGGGTTGATTCACCGTGAAGAGCTCCAAGAACTACACTGCAAAAATTTAGAAATTAGTACCATCGATCATAGACATAATTTTCAATGGGATATCTGTCAAAAAAGCTGCAACTAACTTTAAAGTCGACTTTATTTTGACTATGACTACGGGCCAATGTGTTAATAGTAAAAATATTGTATGGGGGGGAATCTGTCGCGTACGTTATTATGTTTTTTTTTTTTAAACTATCCAGAGATAATTTCTATTAATAAATGGAAAGATTGCAAAGGTACATTATTTAGCTTAGTTTAGGAATTTGTAAAGAAAAGAAAAATTCTCATGATTCGCAGACTTTCACATATATGTATGTACGTATGTGTGCCTTAAAACCACTTCCTTTTTGTCGCATATGTTATCACTTTGTTTTGAACGGATATTTTCCACGCCAAAGTTTCGAGGCTGCTTATATCTTTCTCAAACATGGGACCCTTGGTTTGCAACATAACCGTAATCTTGTTTTTCAGTAACTTCTATATTTGAAAGATTTATGTTACTCCATAAGCGTACGAATGTCGCGTACGGCTGCATGGAAACACCCATATGTATGTTTGTATGTATTTACATGCTTTTCAATAAAGAGCTTCTGCTTGTTATTAACTGCTATACCACCAACGGTCAGGTAATTAATTGTCAAACTTCACTCGCAAAAATATTTTAAATGCTCCTGAATTTTGTAAATGTTTTTTTACCTTAGTTACACTAATTCACCACATGCTCGCGGTAATTCCAAACTACAACCCTGCTTTTGCTTATTCCTTTTGACTACCCTTTATTTATTTGACACTTGTGCACTATTCTTGGCAGTGCATTGCAATATTTTTCACTTTTCACAGTCTACAAAAAGTGGAAGGATAGTGGATATTCCTAGATTTTCTATTTTGTCCGCGTGAATTTACATAAAAATGGA
>NW_016230126.1:0-1255 GCF_001687245.7 Rhagoletis zephyria | reverse complement strand
CTTAATAGGGTCGAGTCCCCCCTAAATTTCATTCTGGCTACGCCGATGCCTGAAGATGCAACCCTGTTCATGAAGAAACACAGCTTCGATATTTTTTGACTTTCTCTTTAATCTTCCTTTTTCGATTATACGCGCACCGAGAAGAGGTACATTTCTTGTAATTGGAATTGTTTTAATAAATAAATTAGGTTAATTTAAATTGAAATCTTAACCCACAAGAACTTACAGGCAGTGATCGGACTTCAACCACATTGTGGTAGATCTGCCACTTTTTTGAGCATGTACCACATCTACCACACAAGGTCTGAAATCTACCACATATTCGCGTTTTTGAGTAGTTTATTTTTGCTTGGCATAATTTTCTTAATTTTAAGAGCAAAAATTGTCCAACACTAAACACGATATGGTAACAAGAATGATATAATACAAGATTCCACATTCCCTGCCACGATGAAATTTCTCAAGTAAAAGTAAACAAAGCCGAATGGGAGGATAAGATAAACTGTAAAATAGTAAATTTTCTCAGTAATAATCTTTTTCGACAGAAAACGTGTTTTTATTGTGTTGAATTACAAAATATATGATTTATAAAAAGAATTAATAGCGAAAAAGTTAAAAACGGAGATTTTTGTGAAAGTATTAGCAAATTTAAGTGCATCTAAGGTTTCTGAGGNACTGTAAAATAGTAAATTTTCTCAATTTTTCGACAGAAAACGTGTTTTTATTGTGTTGAATTACAAAATATATGATTTATAAAAAGAATTAATAGCGAAAAAGTTAAAAACGGAGATTTTTGTGAAAGTATTAGCAAATTTAAGTGCATCTAAGGTTTCTGAGGCGTTGTTTACTTTTACTTGAGAATTGTCAAAATCGGCAAATCCCAATTAAATTTTTCTGGAACGTGCCACATTTCTTCACTACTTCGTGATGTGATAAAGAGAAAAGCTGGCAGCACTCCACAAGGTTGCAGAAATAAAATATGTTCGAAAAATATCTTAATATGGAAGGAACTGCTTTACACTGTCAAGGAAAACAATTGCGAAAACTCAACGGAATTTTTAGCAACTTCAATCTTGCACTTTATTATATTAAAATTAAATATTTTTAGAGTCTAATTAAAAATTTTGCCATTTAGGTGAAACGTTGCCCAATTTATTTAATTTTTGTACAAACTTTGATCCAAACCCAGAGATCTACCACATTTGTTCCCACATTCTACCTTAAAAATTTTTTTAACTCCGATCACTGCTTACAG
>NW_016230125.1:0-1255 GCF_001687245.7 Rhagoletis zephyria | reverse complement strand
AAACCATGGAAACCAATAGTGAAAAGTGAACCGGTTCGGGGAAAATGAACATCATGATAAGGCTGATTAACGATTTGCTAACTACTTCTTCTAATGTTATGTTTTTTTTTGTAGAAAACATACTTGCCCAAAGGCTTAATTAATTAAGTTAGATACTAATAAATTATTGAAGGTTTCACAACGGTGTCGTAAGTGTCGTATTGTTGTATGTCTTAAACTTTAAAAGCTTAAATAAAAGATTAGAAAACTTCAAACTACAACCATCTAACATTGCGAAGATTCATATGACTTTTATGGTACTTTGCGAGCTCTCTTAATATATTTTTTAGGCGTTTAAAGTTTACGACAATACGACACTTACTACACCGTTGTGAATACCCCATATGTCTTTTAAGTTCTAAACCAAAAATTATGTAGAAAGATGTAACTAAAAGTCTAAAGTGAAGACAGGCGTTCGGGCGCAAAATATATGTACATACTGCTAAGGTAGAAGAAATAGTAATTTCTATTTTATTTGCTAAAATATGGATACGAAAGCTGGTTTTGGCAACTTTACCTACTTGCATAGAAATTTACTGGAACGTCCGAACACAGATCTGCAAATAATTATTTGTAGCAAAATATCAAGGACAGCGTTTATATTCCTAAAGTATATATGGTAGGTAGCTGACTCCAATTCTCCTAAACTTTGACTCGTTTTTAACAACTACTAGACACGTTAAGAAAGTTGAAATTACCGTGGGGTAAAGACCGTTTATTGTTCAACCTACGACCCATAAATCATTTTATGTTAGCTTAAATAGGAGAACAGAGTTTTTTAAAGATTTTTAGCTATCTACAATACGAGGCACTTTTTAGGTGCTTTCATTTACCTTTCAGCAAAAGCTGGACCAAATTTTCGTCATAATAAAATAACCTAAAGTCGCCTTTGCCCATATGATTATCANAATTTTGACAAACGTATTATTTTGAGTTGTGACTCTTTTGAAGCTTAAAGCCAGACTTTGTACAGTATTAGTATTAAATAAAAAAAATACATTTATTTTTGACCCTTTACCACTTCTCATCTCTACACCTTTTAAGTCAGTTTTCTGTCCAAGCACTAAAGGTGATGATTTGGTAGCGTTTCAGTTACAATTTACATATACAATATGTGCATATCTACATACATAATAGGGGTATTCTCTGAGTCTTGCAAAGCCCTTGCACTAGAGCTGTCAAACTATCGACGATACTATCGATAGTATCGATAGTC
>NW_016230124.1:0-1255 GCF_001687245.7 Rhagoletis zephyria | reverse complement strand
TTACATAACCAGCACCACATAAATCCACATTTCAAACTTCGTATAAAATTTATAAAAATTAAACAAACAAACAATTCCACCCAAAAATGTTTTACTTTTGATTAAAAATTTAAAACTTTTTATTACAAATTTTTAGAAAAATTTAAGGAATGCAGTTTTATAACCCATTAAATTTTATTAAGTTAGCTAGAATTTGAGTAGTAGTAGCTAGCAAATGGCGATGTCTTTTAATAATTTTTTTGGCTGGCGGTATTGGGCATTTTCGCCCTATAGAGTTGCTCGACAATTATGTACTTTTATATAGAGGAAAATGCCTAGCACCGTCAGCAAAAAAATTATTAAAAATCAACGGGATTTCCTGGTATTTTAAAATTTGCACTTAACCTGTTAAAATTTAATGGGCTATAAAACTGCATACCTACGAATTTTGAATAAAAAGTTTAAAATTTGTGAGTGTAATTGTTATTTTTTTTTAATTTTATAATTTTTGTACGAATTTTTAAGGCTATAAGGTCATGCCAATTTACGTCACAAAATGCCCTTAAAGCAGGGGGGCCATAAATAGGGCAGCAGCAACCAGGTCCCCGGCCACAAGGGCACTACAGGTAACGAAATTGTAGATGAGATTACCAAGAGCGGAAACCACTTGGTTTTAGAACAAGAGAATAACATTCCGCAACCACTAAAAAATCTTTATAACGAAATAGACCAGAGGGTGAAAAGGCTATATCGAGATGGAATAAGTTAAACACCTACAAAATTTCTAAAGTCATATGCAGACTGGAAAACGGGACACAAATCCTGTTTATATATCGCTGGCACGAAGAGACTGCAGAACTAGGAGAGGTGTCCTAACGGACAAAACATGTTGGCAGCGCACGCAAGCAAAATAGGGATTGCTGTCAGTCAAGTTTGCACAGAACACATCCTATGTAACCTAAATAAATAAAAAAAAACTGGCCAGAATGGCATCTGGAATACGTGACTGATGGAACTATGGCAATTCGAATAGCCTATGGCAGCTGGACAGTTCAAGTTACTCTGAAGGGTATAAAAAAACTAAAAAATCCACAATTCACATTTCCTTTTTTTCCAAGACCTATGTCAAATTTGCGATTTCACTGTCCAAAAACAAAATGCTTTCTCTTTCATAGCAAAATTATTTTAAGCCGCTTGCCACAGGTAACCAAAGGCGCCGCACACAAGTTGCCTGTCAAATGAGTTGTTTCGTAAACTTTCGGCAATGGCTTATTGT
>NW_016230123.1:0-1255 GCF_001687245.7 Rhagoletis zephyria | reverse complement strand
AAATATACAATGATCACGTAAACCGATTTCTATAATTCTTTTTTTTTTTAAATTTGAAGTCAGATTTATTTGTTGCTTAAAAATTACTTGTTAAAAATAATTTTATTCAAATGTTGGCGTTTTTTGTATCATTTCAAAATTTGGGATTTTCCTTACAGTGATTTGAAAACTCGTTAACCGGACTCTAGACCAGACAACCTTAAGTATATCCTTGGGTTCGTAATAAATATTTCTTAATTTGAAAAAAAAAAAAAAATTTATTTATTAAACAGATGAGTGAAAATTACTGGTACCTATTACTTACCGGTTCATACTTGCCAACCCGATAGGCAGACCAGATAATAATAGACAACACAACGTTTTAGAATTCGGTAGGCTTTATGCTTTCGATTGGTATATAATTTGNGAAAATTGGAGAATCGGAAAAGAAGCTAGGTATCTAACATATTTCACTTCGAATGGTTAACATTTTGAATGTCTCAATATTCATTAAGTACAAATAATCCTCTTTTGAAAAAATCGCGTTTCCCTAATTCACTTCTGACTGTAATGACTTTGTCACATCGAGCCCTAACAAATAAAAGTATTAACGAAATTTTTTTTTGTTTTATTTTCGATGCAGAAATGCATAAAAAAAATTAACATCATGTCAATGTTTTTTTAAGTACATACACTGGTGGCGGAAATAATAGACTCTCCTTATTTTGACCAGTTTTGGCTATATCCCAACAAACACAGTATCAGAGAACAGGGCGGCGAATTCATATCTCAATTCGCCTTGGTAGTGAACTTTTACAGAAACGAGCTATAGGTTAGAGAACTATCTTAGGTTCGGTTAGGGAAATTAAAAACCAATTAGAAATGAAAGCCGGAAAGCGATTAGATATCTCACCTCTTTCGCGATAAAGAAAACTAAATCCCTGTTGAAAACTTATGTCTTTATTGAAAATCATTCTATGAACATAGCATTGGTATAGTAATAGTATGTAGCCTTATCATAGTGTGAACTAGATATTAGTGTTTAGTTTGAAAGTAAGCCCAGTATTATTGTCATAGTATATCGATTTTCGATACCTTTGTTTCAAAGCTTTATAAACTCATCGCTATTGTTTTTTTATTGAATTACCTTTTTTCGCTGCACTTTTTTTTCCACACGGGGATACATTCTTCAATCAAAAGAAATACAACCGATCCTCAAGAAATGAGCAAACATCATTCCATGCAAGTATTTTGCAGACGCCTTTTTATAGAGAAT
>NW_016230122.1:0-1255 GCF_001687245.7 Rhagoletis zephyria | reverse complement strand
GCGTGATCTTTGTCGTCGACGTCGTAGTTGTCGTCTTCGCCTCTCTTTTACGTCATCCGGCTCGCTTTTTTTTCTTTTCCTCTTTTTGAGGTTGATTGTCTCTGATAGGCAGTTTCTTGTTGGTGCTGTGTTGTGTCTGCAGTAGTGGTGGTAGTAGTGATTTAAGCGACCATTGATGTCTCTTAAGAGAGAGAGAGAGAGAGAGAGAACAAAGAGTGCTGCTGACTACTGCTGCTCTTGCCTTCCTCGTGCTGCAATGACGTAGTAGTAGTAGTAGTAACTGAAATCGAGCAGTCAATCGAGACCCCTACTACACTGACTACTGTACATTGAAAATCAATTGTACGACAGACAGCAGCAGTGTTGTACAGTAGAAGCTCTACAGACTGCTGTACAGTCTACTGTACAGCAGTCTACTGTCGGACATTTCCGACTAAGAGCGCGGAGGCGCTACTTCTCTTGGTGCACTCTCTCTCTCTCTCTCTCCTTTTCTCTGATGCAGCTGTCGCTAATACCCGGCCAAGGTCTTTCTTCCTTCATTCGTTCTTCTTCTACTTCTCTCGACAACTTTGGTCTTTTTTGCGTTTTTTTTAATATTTGCCGGCTAGATCATGTGCCGCCGCCGCCGCCGCCGCCGCGAGACAGGCGTTAAAAAAAGTGCCACCACCAGTGTTCACCACACTGAGGTGCTATATACCAGAGCAAGATGAGCATCACCGAAACTTTTTATTTGCAATAAAATGCGGTCCACTTTTTTGTTAGCCAAAAGGAGTGAAGGAAAGGGGTGTTCACTGCCTGAAAAGACAAAGGGTNCCTGTTTTTTGTTTCTGCACTGAACTATTGCCCTGATATTGTTTTTATTCATTTGCACTTTGTTCTATCAGTGTTTGTCGAGTGCAAAGGTTTTTATCATCATCAGAAGGCAGCGGCAGCATTTTGCTTACGTTGCAGCACTTTCTAGTGCATAGCATGTCTTTTAGCAGGAAAAGAGATTTATTTTTGCCTTCTCCGCCCTCATCTTCCGATGAGTGTTATTAATTTGGGCTGTGTTATTGGCAGTATTTGCAGTACTTTGCTATGTGTGCTTTTGTTTGTTTGTTTGTTTGCTTGCTTTTTCTTGCCACCATTTTTGTTTGCTGCTAACTGGCTAATTTGTTGCTGTTGAGGTTTTAGTTTTTGTTTTTTAGTCTCCGTCTGTTTTTGTCGTTGCAAGGAAAAAACAGTAATTAGATTTAGTGATAAGTAGTAGTTTTTT
>NW_016230121.1:0-1255 GCF_001687245.7 Rhagoletis zephyria | reverse complement strand
TCGAAATTCGTCCGCCAGAGTCAATTTCAGTAACAGTTTTTGTTAGTTCAACGTTGACTCCGTACTCCTCTGACCGTGGACTAGTTTCCCATAATATGTAAGGCCTTTTTCGTCTAACGAGCTCGGCGAGACTTTCCAAAGCCGTTGTTTAAGTGAAGGGCTATCGCCCTATTCATCTCAATAACGTAGCGCCAGAAAATATGCCACAAGAATTTATATTTAAGCACTTAATAGCCGACTCACGGAGTCAGACGCACGGTGTATGCCGCCTATAAGAAATGCACAGATTAATAAAATAAAAATCAGTTTGAAAAATTTGTAAGTATAGAAAAATGTTTTTGGCATATTTTTATGCGCAGTAGTTATAACAGTGATAAAATCGGCTCTGTGATGCGTAGAAATGGAGCTGCTACATTATCGTCGAGGTTTGACTTTACAATTTTTTATTAAAAACCGGTTGTTAATTCTTCTTGATCCAATGATCGGAACCAAACCAAATTAGTATGGCACCCTTAAGGTACTAACTTCCGATAAAAAAGGATTTATCGAAAACGTTTCACGTGCTCCAAAGTTACCTGGTAACATACATACAAAAAATACAGATAACCTCCCCGCTTTTTCGAAGTCGGAAAGAAAATTGGCAAGTATTCTTCATATTTTTGTCTTCTTGTGGACTGAAAACATTTTAAATAGTCCAAAGCTGTATCAATATGTATTTATGTATGCAGACATTTCACCTTGAATAGAAAACCAAAGTTGGTTAACCTCAAATACCTACGATAATATTGTTCTGCTCCATTTTTTTTTATTTATTTTTTATTATTATTTAGTACAGAAAATTGGAGTCGCAAATTGGTAATCTGCAATTTTTTTGCATGATAATCAAATATTGTTGAATAGTATGAAGCTTGTCGCAACAAATGATTTTCTGAACTGTGGGGTATGAAGAATTGCCACCACCAACAAAACCAGAGCGGCCAACGCATTTTCTAACTTAGCGAATCATTTGCTTCTCAGCCAGACTACGACCAAGCGATAGTATTTATAGAAGTTGGTTAAACCTCAAAATTTCCATTATATCTCAAATTCTTTTTACAGAGGGTTACAATTTTAAATTTTAGGCAGGGACTGAAAATAACCGTTAAATATCAACATTTTTATTTTTAGTTCATTGCAAAATCGTTTTTTTTTTTTTTGCATTATCGATCAAATTTAATCGTTATTTTGCGACTTTTTTCGATCAAAAATAATCGTT
>NW_016230120.1:0-1255 GCF_001687245.7 Rhagoletis zephyria | reverse complement strand
TTTACCAAGAAATACGTTTATGATAAAATTTTGGAAAATGGGCGTTGCAACGCCCACTTATGATCACATATATGTATCTCGGTAACCGTTCCAGCAATTTGTATGTCGGTATGGTTATTGTGCTTGCCACATAAAAGCAAAACGTTGAAAATTATTGAAAGCGGACTAAAATTACGGCCGCTTTTTATACAACGGTAAATTTCAGAAATGCTTCAAACTGCAATATTTCGAAATTTAAGGACGCTAATTTACTCAAAATTGATACACCCCGGCTTACCATTCAGTGGTAGCTTTCGGAAAGGTGAAAAGCATATATTTAATACTTGCGCCGGGTATTTAATGTTCGGCTCCGCCCGAACTTAGCCTTTCTTACTTGTTTAATATGGTGTTTTATTTTATTTAAATTAAATAAAACAACATTACAAAAATAACACCAGGCGTTTATTAGCACTTTTTTAAATTAAATTACAAGTCCTAGCAATATTTGGCATTACTTTGTAGTCTATAGCATATTCNTCCTAGCAATATTTGGCATTACTTTGTAGACTATAGCATATTTATTTATTTTTAATTTATTGGGTTATTTGGTAAAATATTGTATTTTAATGTAGACCTTTCTAAGCAGAAGAAAATCGATATTTAAGTAAGGTTTTAAAATTGAAATTTTTCATCTACTAAGGATAAAAATAACATACCGTATTAAAATATAGTTTATAAAACTTCCCATTTCAGCGTTGCATATAAAAATATAATTTCAGATAAGCTCAGTTAAATCTGTTAGTATTCAAAAAAACATGACGTCATGCGGCATCAAAATAGCGAAAGGGATAAGGGCGTTCTTACGCCAGGACGGAGGGCGAATCGTCGCCACTGCTACACTAGGCGAGACACAAGTGCAGGCGACAGTAGATACTAGAGCCACAAGCAGCTTCATTAACGAAGCGATCGCCGGATGCTTTCCACCATCGAGGGACAAGATGGTGGAAACAAGGGTTCTGATGGGCGATGGCAGCCCAACTATGATACGCGAGGCTATAGATGCGACAGTCGGTCTGGGTGACCAAACCCACGACAGCGAGCTATTAGTCTTACCAGGACTCGCGGATGAGATGATCATCGGGATGAACTACCTCTGCCAGGCGCGTACGTCCATACGCTGCGGAGGGGAGTCGTTGACGCTGAAGGCGACTGATACGCCTTCAGGGTAGGCCGCATGAATCACTGTGGCTGAGCAAATTAGCACGAACCCCCAGAA
>NW_016230119.1:0-1255 GCF_001687245.7 Rhagoletis zephyria | reverse complement strand
CGCGCGAGGGATAGATGGAGACAAACCTGGACTGAGTGGGATCGAAGGGGGGTTATTTCTCACACAATAGGTTCTCTAAAGGCTACTGCTTTATAGATAAATACGCAGAACGGCTTGTTCTACTATACTCGGCTCGTTTTACTATAGATGTTGCAGAAGTTGCAAAGACTATGAGAGCTATGTAACTGTCTGGAATTATCAAGGAACAGATTAAGCTTTTTGGGGTCTCCTTTCTTTCGTGACCTTGAAAAATTGGGAGATTCAAACCTTAGAGTCCTGACGAGTTTCGTCAAGGATTCAAAATGGTTATTAAAACTCTTACTTGTGGTATCACAACGGGCCTTCAAATTTTAGCCTATATGTGTCCCTGCGTAGCCTGCGTAGCAGTGGCATCCGCCCTACCTACCTGCCTTTCTACTTAAAAAAAAAAAACGAAAAGTGTTTGACGGTTTTTATATTTTTTTTACAACTCATTTAAATTAAGAAAGCTCGTTTTAGATGGTAAGAAATCATGTAGAAAACTTTGCAGATATTCCTGCGTGGTTTGAAAAGCTATTACAGTAAAGAAGATGTTTGTTCCGCTTCGTTGGTTGTCCGATCAGTACTAGTTAGGTACCTGTGACGTATCAATTTGGTCACTTTGCATTTACCTATGTACAAATAGGTTGTATAGATGTTGACACTAACTCACTTTTATCCGAGGGTAGTAGTTACAACCAAGCTGCAGCCCTAAACGCGGTAGACCACATTGTTCCAATTAGAAAGAGATATCCTCTTTCAATACGCGTGGTAGTAGTCGAGATTTGTTTAAGGACATGACCTACCTAATTTAAAACTCTTCTTAGTATAGCAAAGCAAGAGTCCTGCCACGCAGACGGTCTTTTGTATACCCACAGTGAAGTGTCCAGCCCTGAAAGAATAACACACTGCCAAGTCCGATGTCCTTATTTATAATATATTGACTGTAAGTGCATTAATATTTGTCTGTCCAACGCCCAAAGCGACAAAACATGTATTTCAATATCTCGTCGTCCAAGAGATAAAGCTGACATTCGACTCCATGGATAGATCGATGAGATGCATATAAGAAAGCGTACTGTAACACAGATTAAAAAACCAGCTTAGAAGAAGAATTTTCTTTCTAGCGAAATTATATACAAATCGTCTGGCCTGTCTAAAGCTTTGCACCGGTGCTCAGCACTTTCATCGTTCTATGTTAACCGAATGAACTTTTCAACTTTTAGTAGTGAGGAAG
>NW_016230118.1:0-1255 GCF_001687245.7 Rhagoletis zephyria | reverse complement strand
GTTGCGCTGCTCGGTCGCAGACCTCAACTGCGACGCCTCCTGCCACCACTACAGGGCGGCAACCATCACAGCAGCGCACACAGCCAACGGCGCACAGTGTTCCAATCTGCTATGTTAGGGTAATTTAATTATTATATTAAGAACTAAGATAGATATCGGGATGAAATTTTGCTCAAATTGTGTCTGAATGACTAACAACTTCTGCTCATAATGGGCAAGATCGAATAGCGACCACGCCTACCAACCATATAATTAAAAAATCGTTAAATTTTTCGTCAATTTCTGGTACATTTTTTAAGCACTTGCGCACGGATAGATACCTGCATACCTAAAACTTGTTTAACTATTTGGGATGAATTAAAAATAGAAAGTCCGTTATGTATATAATGTATTGACGCCAGATCCGAATCAGCCACCTAATATATGTATAATGAAATGTAGTGAAGTTTCACTCTACGGAATAACAAATTTATTTTTACCGGTAAAATAAGAAAACCAAAACACTTTGAAGTGAAGAACAATTTATCTTCCCTGTTAGTAAAGGCAACTTTACTGCTTACATTAGAAAATGGCCCTCAGTAAGTAAACGATACTGATGCTTTGATAAATTTGTGTCGAATACACCGGCACACAAAAAAACTTAGTGTGATGTGCATTTGACCGGACCTACCTATGGTTATGTATTTCGATCCGCAGAAGCCGCATTTGAAGTCAGTTTGGCCAATATACCTCCTAGATTTCGAGAAAACTTCAAAAAAAAACCGTAAAAATAGTGAAAATCGGCAATAAAAAACTGTTTTTTTAAGTTTTCTCGAAATCTAGGAGGTATATTGGCCAAACTGAATATACATAACCATAGGTAGGTCTGGTCAAATGCACAGCACACTAATTTTTTTTTGTGTGCCGGTGTTATTAGTGCGAGAGCTTTTTCAGGCGAAATACCTTTAGGACTCTTTTTTGCCAATATGACCTTCTTAATAGCAGTACCTCTTTCTGGAGAAGCAGTTAAAAGCTCATTAAGTAGCGTAGCTGAAGATCTTTTCACAACTTTTACATTTCAAAACTCCCTCAACCACCAGAGGGAGTCTCGATTGCCTCTTACGGAATTNAGTTAAAAGCTCATTAAGTAGCGTAGCTGAAGATCTTTTCACAACTTTTACATTTCAAAACTCCCTCAACCACCAGTGGGAGTCTCGATTGCCTCTTACGGAATTGATGACCTGTGTTCGAAAGTAAACGGGTATCTCTCCGAACT
>NW_016230117.1:0-1255 GCF_001687245.7 Rhagoletis zephyria | reverse complement strand
CTAAGCTAGCTTACTACGCACTAGTTTGCTTCCCAGCTCAACTTGTTACGCTTCCCACATTTTCCTATATTAACAACTGGTAGTTTTAGCGAAATGTCAGTTGCCTGCCACTACACAAACGTTTGACCCTCCGGCTCATACTAGTTGAAGGGTAGTCTATCTATACATACCAGTTATAATAAGCGAGTCTGCCATTTCAGTCGTGCTGCTATAATAATAGTCGAGGAGGAAAGCGTTGGCGTCCTTATTGAAAGGTCCATGGTTCATATCCCAAAACTGTAGTACGGTCACAAAAAAAAAATCTGTGGGTTCTGGAATCGGCGCCAACTAGAAAACAAGAGTGGATCAACCGTCTAGTTTGTAAGCCACAGATATTTGGAGAAGGAAAACTACTACCGAACCACCGAACTGACAGGGGGGCAGATGAGCAAAAAACTACAATCGCGACAGCCCCGACAGGAACAGGAATAATGAATGTAACTACAACAATGCAGAAGCGACGAACTCGCACACGCTAAGAGGAGAAGAAGCGAAGCGATGAACGGACGCATATGTAAGCAAATCGAAGAGATAAGCAAGCAGAGCACAAAGAAGAAGTAGAAGACGAAGAGAAGATTCAAGCCCGCTGAGAACCGAAGGAACCGGGCGAAAAAATGCAACNCGGTGGAAACTCCCACGTGCAATATTTCCAGAACATTCGGTATGGGAAAAGTAGTACAAAAATGTTAACTCATTGCTTCCCTGCAAGAATTGTGTGATGGAAACTAACCCATTCTCATTTATCTTACTAACACATTTGCAAAATTTGCGTTAATTAAAAAGAGACCATTAAATAAGCCCATAAGTTGGAGGAAGACGGAAGATCACATGTACACAAATGTTTACATCACATTTTTCATATTGCTCTTAAAAAGTTGATAGAAGTACTTGATTGAGATCTCCATCACCAGTCATCAATCAAATGACTATCACTGTTCTTGTAGGGTTGATACGAGTTAGACATGGGTGATAGCGCAATTTTTATGACTCTAGCTCAATAACGCCGGCGCCACCTATGGTGTCAGCGCACTAACTCAGCGCAATAGCGTAGTGTACTGATTTGAACACGGCGCCATCTGAGTGTCACCACAGTGCCCATCGTTATGCAGTGTCATACACAACACAGTGGTGTCATGTCTATTATTTCTTTTCTATTTCTATTTTCTTTTTTTCGCTGAGCAACGCTTGTACCGCCAACCGAATTTAGCTGCTAGGA
>NW_016230116.1:0-1255 GCF_001687245.7 Rhagoletis zephyria | reverse complement strand
GATAGAATTTTAATGACAGGTGCCGATGAAAAAGTATCAAAGAATGGTTAAGCAAAAACAAGATTGACTTAATTGTACATATAATTTTACGATTTGAATAACACAAACGCGCCAGCATTTGTACATACATATGTACATACTTATAATATGTATGTATGTATGTATGTACACATCGTCGCCTGGATTAAAGATTGTCGTATGTTGCTTTCGGCAGGTTTTGGGAAACGCCAATTGAAGTTTGGAATGCAGTTCCTCAAAATTGTTTTCAAAGTCCCAGAGAATGTTACTACTTCACGAAATGTTTAAATTATTTTATTTTTATTATTTATTGTTAATTATTTTTCAATTTATGAAGGATTTTCTTTAGTAAAATTTTGTTGTATGCTACATTTGTCAACAATTTTGCAACCACTTCGTATGACATGCGAACAGCAACAACAACAACATGCGACGAAATGAGATACATTTTTTTACTAATTTACCTCGGAAACTAAATGAGATCTCCAAATATAGGTGACGCCATTTTAAAGATCTTTATTAATTTAGCATGACTGCATTATTAACTCGATTTGTACTAAATTATCGATAAAATTTTTGTAAATATCACGGAAACTTAGAGAGGTATCTAAAAACTGATAAAACCACTTACGACAACCTTTTATCCAGGCGACGATATGTATGTAAGTGTCAGCACTACGTATGCATAAACAATAATTCTATTGCATGAAAGTTTAATTACATAACAAATTTCATGAAAACATTGTCAAAACTTATTTTATACATCCCCATTTCCAAGAATCGCGATGAATCATAAACCGAGCATGAATCAGAAGAGACATATTTTTACATAATTTTATTTGCCTATTGAAAAACAACAACAAAATAAAAAAGCATCCCCTTATACCTCTAAATTTTTTATTAACAGAAAATTATAATTTATTATGTTAATACAGTCTATAACCGCGGCCAAAAATGGAAGATTTATAAAAAGTATTTATAATTAGTAAATGTCTTATAGTTTGTGTTCAATTATGTATGGAAGTTTTCTTAGTTACTCTGCAAAAGTTTTATACCCAACAGTAGTACTATGTATATTTACAATAACGTAATATTTAATTTCGGTTTTGTATGTCTTAAAATCAAATGGCAAAGGGTTATTAAAATGATGAAATTTTAGGATATACATACATACAATGTGAACGTATAAAAAGTTGTAAATAGATTATCTTATTCATTGTAATATTAAACTGGCTTT
>NW_016230115.1:0-1255 GCF_001687245.7 Rhagoletis zephyria | reverse complement strand
AGCCTGTTTCTTAACTAATTTTTGGTATTTTACCTTTGGTTTCTTCAATTTACTCACTTAAGGCGCTCCTACGCAGGCGATTATATGATCCCTGGTCACCAATTGTTGTTGCTCTCACTGCACAACGAAAAAATTAAGAGCGAGCGAGAGAACTGAACGCATGACCAATCGGTTCAAATTTGACCAGCCCGCTGAGACCGAATAACCGATCAAAAAAGGGTTGGCTTATGAATACAATTTACTATTTGTTCCTCTTAGTAGCGAAATGGAGTATTTTTCATACCATTTCTCCTTTTAGTAGCAGAATGCTACATCTTTGCTGCAGATGTGTACAAAGTAGTACATACATATGTACATATGTAGAATAAACCTAATGATAGCAACTCTTGTTTTGTTTGCTTTTGACATGTTTTTATACACATACATACATATGCCATTTCTTATTTTTTTACGTCATATCATAACACATATCGCACCCTAAATAAAAAACCGGTACAACTCAAAATTTGTCAAAATTTATTTTTTTTCCATAAAACGTCCGCGAAAATTTCTTCTTCATCACTATCTTCTTTAACTGGAAAAATACTACTAAAACTTCTTAGTTTTGCTTGCGTCGATTGCGCAGCATCAACAGTTTTTTGCCTCTCCTGAACATTTAGGATTTTTTGAGTTGTGACGGTTTTTGATTTAGTGTGCGATATTTAAAATATAGTAAAATAATATACCAAAGAAATNGTCGTTTGACCCTCTGCAGAACATCATGTTGGGCAAAGAGAGTAAAAATGGAAAAAAAAATAGAGAAAAAGTTCCGTGACCGGGGTCATATGACCGTCTGCTTAACAGCGCCCTTAGAGATTTTATACTATTTGATATCTATTGTTACGTAATAACTAGAATATACATATGTATGTAGTTACATAAGCCTTAACTGTTACACTTACAAGTAGTTTGAGCTCGCATAATGTCGAGTGTTTAAATACTTTCGTTAGCTAATTCTAAAGAGTGCGCTTGTGTGTGTGACAGCGCACGGATTTCGTAAACGCCATTGTGCTTCTATTTACATACAACCTTTGGATACACAGTCTCCGCACTACCACGCATAGTTCATTTGTAGNTTGTGTGTGTGACAGCGCACGGATTTCGTAAACGCCATTGTGCTTCTATTTACATACAACCTTTGGATACACAGTCTCCGCACTACCACGCATAGTTCATTTGTAGTGATAGCGCAGAGATTCAACATCCGATTCTTCGT
>NW_016230113.1:0-1255 GCF_001687245.7 Rhagoletis zephyria | reverse complement strand
ATAGGCTCGTAATGGTCATATTCAAGTATATTCAAGTTGATTTTTTAGAATTTTTTTTTGTGGGGCGCGTTGCGCATTTTCTTCCATATAACACATGATCACAAGTTTTTTTATAGGAAAAAAAAAACAGCAACACCTTACAAAAAAAAAGGCCTAGAAGGCCGTTCTTTTCCAACTATTCCAAATGCGTTGAAACTATGTTGTTGTTAATTTCGCCTGACTACTGATCAAAAATCTTCTAGAGTTCGAAAGAATCATCCTTTAAACAAATCCGAGTCGTGTTCTATATAGGGTGGGGGCTAGTAAAAGGGNCAGATTCTAACGAGAAGTAAACGCTCGACTACAGCGATACAAGGGGATTTAGATAGTTACCGGTGAAAGTTATAATTTAATTTTTTGCAATTAAAATTTAAAAAATACTTTGATAGTTACATGCCAAACCACACACACAAAAATACATACAGTGACTGAAACAAATGACCACGTGTTGCTTTTTCTCAAATATTCGTAACGTTTTTGGGAGATAAATTTTTTTTTTTTGTTATTTTTGTATAAAAACATCGACGCGTTTGAAATTTGCACATAAAACTGCATACCCAAAAATCGTCTAAAAATTCAGAATAAAAGGTTGATATTTTGATGAAAATTTGTTGACTTTCCCTAAATTTTATATAAAGTTTGAAACTGTGATTTACACGGTTTTGATTAAATCTTAGACGATATTTTTATATAAAAATAACAAAAGCAAAATATATCGAAAAACATTACGAATAGTTGGAAAAAATCAGCACGTGGTCATTTGGTTGAGATATGTAGTAATTTCTTCGTACACTAAAACTTGCAAACTTTTTGCCTACATATATCAGCGAATGAAATAAGTAAATTAAATCTCAATCTAACACTGTACATTTACAATTAATTTACCTTTAAGAGAAAGTTGCACAAATGCAAGTGACAGCAGTATAATTATTTTTGTTGTATACATATTTAAAGGAGTTTAATACAGTTTCGCCGTGAAAAAGCAGCGAATTAATTTTACGAAAGTTTCACGTGAATTTTGAAAGCAGTTGCATTTAATTTTTGAGAAACTTTTGATGCGAATGTTTTTGGGTAATTCAGGGAAATTTGCAATCGCAAATTTTACCTTTAAATCCAGATTTCATTTGGAGTTGGAAGACAAAAAAATTGCACTCATTTTAAAGTAATACAAGCACAAATTTCTAGCAATTTTTAAAAGTTGAATTCATATTACATA
>NW_016230112.1:0-1255 GCF_001687245.7 Rhagoletis zephyria | reverse complement strand
ATCTCCATACGAAGTGTTCCAGTACTGTACCATGAACACTTCTAGAGATATGCAATAAGAAAAGTTCTACTTGTATGGGAGGTGCCACGCCCGTATAAAGTTCCAATATGGTACTGGTCATGGTAAAAAAATTTGGTTTGTATGGGAGATGCCACGCCCCTTTTTCAAATAGTCCGAATTTTTCGTCATGAGTATGCGATTGATTTCATATATCTCTATACCAAGTTACAGTACTCGACCATGAACATTTCCAGAGATATACACGCCCTCTTCCAACAACCCCAATTTTTCTCCATGAGTATGTGATTGATTTCAGATATTTTCGTACCAAGTTCAAAAATTTTACCATGAACGCTTCCAGAAATATGCAGTATGAAATAGTACGGTTGTATGGGAGGTACAACGCCCTCTTTTCCAATAGCTTGAATCTTTCTGAAAGAATATGCGATTGATTTTATATCTCTCCACACCAAGTTCCAGTACTCTACCCTGAACATTTCCAGAGAAATGCAGTATGAAAAATTTGGTTTGTATAGGAGGTTCCAACCCCCCTTTCCAATAACTCCAGTTTTTCTGCATGAGTATGTGATTGCTTTCATATATTTCCGTACCAAGTTCAAAAATTTTACCATGAACGCCTCCAGAAATATGCAGTACGAAAAATTCGGTTTTTATGGGAAGTGCCACCCTCCCTTTTCAAATACCTCCAATTTTTATCCAAGAGTATGGGATTGATTTCATATGTCTTCATACCAAGTTCCAATGCTCTACCGTTAATACTTCAAGAGATACGCGGTATGAAAAATTCGGTTTGAAAGGGAGGTGCCTCGCCCCCTTTTCCAATAGGTCCAATTTTTCTCCAAGAGTATGCGATCGATTTCATTTTCGCCAATACCAAGTACTGTACCATGAACACTTCCAGAGAAATGCAGTATGAAAAATTCGGCTTGTATGGGAGGTGCCACGCCCCCCTTTTCCAATAGCCCAAATTATACTCCAAGAGTATGCGAGGGATTTCATATATCTTCATACCAAGTTCCAATACTCTACCATAAATACTTCCAGAGATATGCAGTATGAAAAATTCGGTTTGAAAGGGAGGTGCCACACCCCTTTTTCCAATAGGTCCAATTTTTCTCCAAGAGTATGCGGTCGATTTCATTTGCGCCAATACCAAGTTCCAGTACTGTCCCATGAACACTTCAAGAGATATGCAGTAGGAATATTCGGTTTGTATGGGAGGTGCCACGCCCCC
>NW_016230111.1:1111-1256 GCF_001687245.7 Rhagoletis zephyria | reverse complement strand
GCTAGTGATCAAATTTGCCAACAGGGCTGCCAAACATACATAGCTATGATGATGAACGTGCCAAATGGAAAATTAAAAGTGCCAAAAAAGGTGTCATTCTCTTTAGTTCTTCCCATTAGCATTAAAATTAGACAAATTAAAACAA
>NW_016230111.1:0-950 GCF_001687245.7 Rhagoletis zephyria | reverse complement strand
TCAGTGCCATTTCAAGTAAAATAGTGCCAAAAATGGCACGGTTTGAGCCAAGTTGGCAGCCCTGATCGCCAAGTTTTTTATTTAAAAAAGCACCAAAATACTGAATATAGCGCAATTTCCTCCCCCCCAAAAAAACACCAATTTTGTGTTGCTGTGTTTAATGGTATTTTCGCATATGTATGTTCAAATATTTTAAGAAATCACACAACGAAACTTGTAAATATTTCCAACTATGCGCAGTTAATCAATTTAATAAATTTATTTTGCAAAATGTTGTTTTATTCGTAAAACAATTTCCAAAACTTGGTTTTTCTAGAGGCTTTATTNAAATCACACAACGAAACTTGTAAATATTTCCAACTATGCGCAGTTAATCAATTTAATAAATTTATTTTGCAAAATGTTGTTTTATTCGTAAAACAATTTCCAAAACTTGGTTTTTCTAGAGGCTTTATTTTCATGCAATTCCTTATTTTTGTACAAACGCGCACACCCAGCTAATTAGCGGAATATTCTATGGATTCCGTGATAGAGACTGTGTGAAAACATTGCGTTTGGATTATCTTGGAGCATATTATCCAGAGGAGAAGCTCGGCCAAACACTAACATATGTGTAAGTCAAATACAATGTCACCATAGAATCATATTTTTATTATAAAATTGCCTTGAAAAGCGCACCAAAGAACAAAACAAGCGCTAAACTAAACAATTTTCGCCTTTTAATTCCCTAAACGCACTTAATTTCTTGCGAAGGGCACAAAGTTGGCAACAGTTATATCGATGTCAAATTTGCTCATATACAAGCATGGACAGAGAGTGAGCGCCTGCTTAAAGAGCGTAAGCATCACATGCAAATACATGCGAGAGCGTNTATTTTTATTATAAAATTGCCTTGAAAAGCGCACCAAAGAACAAAACAAGCGCTAAACTAAACAATTTTCGCCTTTTAA
>NW_016230110.1:0-1256 GCF_001687245.7 Rhagoletis zephyria | reverse complement strand
AATCACAGGTGGAGCATAAGGAAAAACATAAGAATAATGTATTGATTACACAGCCACACAAAAAAAAATTTGTGTTCTGACCCAATNGTTCTGACCCAAAGGTCTCACTATGTGTGCTTTATGGTTTTGGGGTCGCTGAATCCGAATCCGATGTCCATTTAACCCCATCAGTTCAGGGTTTTGATATAACCCCAGAAAACCAATATGGCGGACTCCTTTTGGAAAAATTCATCGGATTCGCTTGAAACTCGTTACTCGGGGGTTTTCGGGGTCGCTAATGACGAATATGATATTATTTTTTCAAAATTCAAAATGGCGGATCCAATATGGCGGACACTTTTTGTAAAATTCGTCGGATTCGATGGAAAATCGTTACTCAGGGGTTTTACGGTTCGCTGAACCCGAATTCGAATTTTCGAAAACTGACATCAAATTCGTAATCGGTGACTCCCAAAACCCCTGAGTAACGATTTTCAAGCGAATCCGATGAATTTTACAAAAATGTGTCCGCCATATTGGATCCGCCATTTTGAATTTTGAAAAAATAATATCATATTCGTAATTAGCGACCCCGAAAACCCCCGAGTAACGAGTTTCAAGCGAATCCGATGAATTTTTCCAAAAGGTGTCCGCNTATATAAGTCAAAAACAGGAACAACAAAAACTTACAAAACTCTATAGAGAATCACAGGTGGAGCATAAGGAAAAACATAAGAATAATGTATTGATTACCCTATACCTAACTAGATAGCGAGCCTCAGAGGAAACGTATAACTTTGGATATGAAATAGCATTTTAACGAAAATAAGAATACAAAACACTCTTAAAGTTGCTTATGTTCAAACTATTACGAATATGAGATGGAATCGAGTTCCAGGTGCGAATAGCATTAACAAAAAATAGTCTTCCAGATGTTAGATAATTATAGTTGGGCACGATCAATTCCATTAGGCGTGCAGATTCAAAAATTAATAGAATAATTTTTTTGCAATTATACAAATAGTGTTCAAGGCACATTGACCCACCTGTACAAAAATCGTGGCGCTTCATGGACAAAAATTTTACAATTTCGGNATAGTGTTCAAGGCACATTGACCCACCTGTACAAAAATCGTGGCGCTTCATGGACAAAAATTTTACAATTTCGGACCGAAAAATGTGCAAACGAGCAAAGTTGCCACGTTACATTTGCGAACTTCCGATAAAACCACATATGTTTGTGAATTTAGGAGTTTGATTTTATTTAAAAAAAAAAA
>NW_016230109.1:995-1256 GCF_001687245.7 Rhagoletis zephyria | reverse complement strand
TATGTACGTTAACTAAAATTGGCCAAATCTGAGTATTAGAGCTTTTTGCCAATGGGAGGCCGTCGATATTAATGTTCAGATTCAAACAATTGCCAGTAAAGTCCGTTCGACATAAAAAGTCAGTTAAAGCACTTTCAACCCCATAATGTACATATTCCCCGGAACCCATTATGACCTTTGGGGCACTCTTTGGAGTATTTTTCAAAGTTCGGGCACACAAAGGAAGCCCTGTAATGCGTTTACTTAAAATCTTTAACAAAT
>NW_016230109.1:0-873 GCF_001687245.7 Rhagoletis zephyria | reverse complement strand
CGTGCCGACCATTGAATTTGCGTTGTTTCCCTAATCGTTCTCGAATCGAATTCTAATGTAGTTCTCTAACTTCGTCATCGACTCGTGAACGATTAGAGAACTACCCTAGTTATCTAATGTAGAAATCAAAATTTCTCTAACGTTAGAGACCGTGTTTGCTGGGACCCAGCCAATGCATTCGCTACTCGACTCTCACACCTGCTCACAGAGCGCACTCTTCAACAAACCGAAATGTGCGAGCAGTGGAACCACATTTCCCGCATATTAAATACCGCCGCCGAAGAAGTAGTCAGATTTCAGCAAGCCCAAAAAAACAACTGGTACGATGAGGAGTGTCTGGAAGCTGCAGAGAAAAAAGATGCCGCCTACAGGGCCACGCTGAACGTACTTAAATTATGGAGGGAACACTTTTCCACCCTAGTGAATGATGGCAGCACGGAAAGATGTGGAGAAGAGGGNAGAAGAGAGAGGCCGAAATACGTGAGTGCGAAGAGCTCGAAATGCTGGGCGACAGGACAAATGCCCGAAAATTTTGCCAGAGAGTTAGGCGACTTACGGAAGGTTTCAAGACCAGGGCGTACTCCTGTAAGAACAGCACTGTCGACCTAGTTACCGATGCTCAGAACGTACTTACATTATGGAGGGAACACTCTTCCACCCTAATGAATGATAGCAGGATGGAAAGTTGTGGAGAAAAGGGACCTGAGCCCGCAGTCGATGATGACGGAGTCGATGTTCCACCGCCTGACTGTGACGAGGTACGAATAGCAATAACGCGGCTGAAAAACAGCAAAGCTGCTTGAGCTGACAGCCTGCCAGCTGAGCAATTTAACCCTAGAACACACACCCAGAAAATACCACGTAAACACACAC
>NW_016230108.1:0-1256 GCF_001687245.7 Rhagoletis zephyria | reverse complement strand
TTTTTGGAAAAGGCTGCACCATCTCAACTCGACACGCTTCTAAACCTAGTTTTAGAACGTTGAGTTGAGTTGCTGTTTTCTTACCCAAAAGTGATTGACTCCCTTTTTCGACAACGTAAAATGTGGCAACCACTTCTCGATTTTGCCGCACACTAATAGGGGCTTCAAAGATTTTCAAGACTTTAAGTGGCTTATCTGTAGCGTATGCTCTAAACCTTTCCGTTGATTGAGACCTAACATTCCACATAACAGCATTGTTGCAGTTGAGCCAATTCCAGTGGTTTTCACTCAAAAGATTTGCAGGAGATCCCGAATCAATGACCATTTCCACCAATTCACCTCCGATGCTACAAATGATATCGTCATCTCTTTCGGTTGTGCCATTAATCCTAAAGCATTCTAACTCTCTGCAGTCTTCGTCGCTCTCCATTCGATCTTCAATGTTGCGTACGTTTGAAAATTCCTTTCGTTTTTTTGGATTAAACTTTTTGGTCGTTTCGGCTGACCTTTTCAGGTTTCTAGTTTTGCATTGTTTTGCAAAATGACCTAGCAGATTACAGCGTTTGCAATATTTGTTACGAGCTGGGCATTTAGTACTATCCGAATTATGATCATTATAACCACATCTTATACATGATTTATTTGAGTCATTCCCAAAACGGTTTTTGAAGGAAATCTTACTAACAACCGCAGAGTTATCTGCCCCTAAAATTCCCTGTGAGTGTTTAGTTATTTGTTCGGAGACCTTACACGCATTAATTATTTCGTCCAAGGTTTGTTCCTTCTCGAGAAACCTCTTTTTCAAATCAGTCGACGCCCACGAATCAATTATTTTGTCTACCATACAGATTTCCTCAATTTCGGCTTTTGTCGTTCCATAAGAGCATTTCGCTAGTTGTTGCCTCAGCCGAACCAAGAATTTGTTAAATGATTCGCCCTCAATTGGACTCAGATTCCGAAAAATATGCCTCTCAAACACTGTGTTTCTTGCTGGTGCAAAATATTCGTTGAGCTTGTCAACTAAGATCGCGTACACATCATTTTCCGCTGTTGTATCATATTCAACCAAGGCCCCAGGAATATTGTAAATTATCTCCTGCAGTTGCGGGCCACCCAAATGCAGCAGCTTGCTCTTCTTTTTTACAACTGCTGATATTTCCTCCGCTTCAAGGTACAACGAGAAAGAACGTAACCATTTCTCCCATTCCTGTCTGACCATGGATTTATCAATCGTGTCACAAAGGAAGGGTTTTATT
>NW_016230107.1:0-1256 GCF_001687245.7 Rhagoletis zephyria | reverse complement strand
TCGGGAAGCTGCTCAAACACAGCGAGAATATAAAAAGTCGAGAAAAAAAATTAACAGAGATCACCTCAGTCAAAAAGAAGTTGCACCGGCAGTCTAGCAAATCAACAAAGGCAGTGAGGTCATCGAAGCGATCCAGTGTCGATATGCGCGTGAGACCAAATTACCAAACTAGAAGCGAAAACGATACAAGACGAAAAAAATCAACAAAGCGTTGAGTTTAGAAGGCTGAAAAAATAAAAATTTAAACAAGAAATAAAAAGGTTTGGGCAACGCAATCGTCATCCACAACTTGTTTAGTAGTTTGGCGGAGCTGTTTATATTGGTTTTTTATCGAACCTTTTTTTGCCGCTGCAGTTCTTCACCCTTTGTTTGATTGACGTAGAAGTTCATGATTGGATTGGACAACTTTTTTTAAAGTATTTTTTTTTTTTTTACTTTTCGCCGCCAACTGATAAGCTGCTTCATTATTCTCTAACGCAGCTTGTTTTGTGTACTTCTGGTTATTTCTTCGTTTTGCCGTCTTCATTATGTTTTTGTATTTTGTAGTTGAGCTTTGCGCTTTTCGCTGATATTTTTCCACCAGAAAAAAAAAACTTTGCCAATGACTTGGCAGAAAGAGAGAAACAACAAGCAAGATATCAACAGAAGCAGAAGCAGAAGCAGCATCGAAGCAATGACAAGAATGGTAAACCAAACAACAGCAGCTAACTCTAATGCAGCAGCAACAACAAAGAACGCGTTCAGTTGTCGGCACTTTGTTAGTAAAACGAAAGATGCTTGAGAACCTACAAGAGTTTGGAAAAGTTAGCAACTTATTTGTTTTTTGTTTTTTTTTTTTATTAATCAAGCAAACTAATGTAAATGCAAGAAAAAAATTAAACAACAAAAATAAAACAAAATTGTACGAGTTACTTGTCAGCAACTCGACTTAATTAAATGTAGTGCAAAAACTAAAAAAAAAGGGGAACACTTTATTGATTTCTGCTCATTGTTGCGCATATTGAGTAGTTGTTGGTGCAGCGAACTCAATTTAAGTAACTAGTGAGGAAAAAAAAGTTGTGGAATTCAAAAAGTACGCTTGAGTGGATAATTCTTCAATAAGAACCTAAGGCGAACGCGGATCAAGGAGCTGTTGCTAAGAAGCTATGAGAGAGGTCAAATTGTAATAAAGTGTATTAAGTAATACAAAAATAAGGCCGATATTGCCGCGAGATTATGCCTTGAAAGTTCAGTGAAAAAAAAATTGAGAGGAAATT
>NW_016230106.1:0-1256 GCF_001687245.7 Rhagoletis zephyria | reverse complement strand
ATAGAGATAATTAGGGCATATTTAAATTTATGTCGTTTTCCTCTTTTCAGTGGAATGCCCCCATATGCACATGTACTATGTGTTATTTCATTTATACATAGGTACATATGAATGTATATGCATGAACAGATGAATGTGTTATGACCTTTAAGTAGCAAAGCCCTTCCCATTCACAAATTGTGAAAACAAGCCCATTTTTGACGTGACACCTTGGAGNATATAAAAATGTTGTGATAACTAAACTCTATGCCATACCCAATAGAATGATTCTATAAATAAAAGCCATGGGCATGGGAATTTGTGGGAGAGGAAAATTACGCATACGTATTATATGTACATAGACGTGTATAGGAAAATGCAGCACCGTCTACGAAGAACATTTTCTGGCACATGTTGAAGTATTAGTAAATTAATAAAGTGAAGAGTTTACTACTCGAACTACCTGCATTTACCCTAAACATAAAATAATATAATCATGCTTTTTACCATATACTTATGTATATAAAAACACGTATGTATTCAAAAACTTACTTGCCACGAAATCCAGCAGTGCCGTATTGCACTGGAGCTGTAGAATTCTTTGGATACATTTCCCTTGCAAACGCGTACACAGTTCGTAGGTTAATGGACATCTTTGTGAAGACTTCAACACAAATCACTCAATTTAAAGTAGTAATTCAAGTCGTTTGCCAACGCTGCACAATAAACGCGTTTGAATAGATAAGTTTTTAGTAGTTGTAGAGGGAAACACTACCACTATGGCTGTTTAAAACCGGGAAGGCTAGATTTCCAATTTGTCAACAATATTTTACTGTGAGAGATCTTATAAACAATTGTGTATGTGAGCAATCTCCAGCTGTTCGGGGTGGGGCGTAGGAATCGTGCTCTCTAAAATCTGGGTGCCGCAGGATTTATTATCTGTATAATCTCTTCATTAAATAGAGTTGATTAAAGCCGAATTGGAAACCTTTTAAATGGAGAACAAAATTTTATAGAGCGTCCGTAAAAACACCCGATTCACTGCAGTTCGAATTGGAAAATCTTTTAAATGGAGAACACAATTTATAGCAATAACATCTGATTCACGAATTGAGCTGTCAAAAATCCTATAAAGTAGTGCTGCGACATCGGCATCGATATTTCGAATAAATCGATGTAAAGTATCGAGTGTTTTTAACATCGATGCATTAACTAGTTGCGATCCCGAACGAGTCCGGACTAGTCAGAATCAGTCAGATTTTACTGGAAATCGATCC
>NW_016230105.1:0-1256 GCF_001687245.7 Rhagoletis zephyria | reverse complement strand
ACCCATTATCATGAAGGATATCCCCATAGCTCTGACTGAAAAGATTTTTGTGTTCTACATTCTATTGTAGGGTGTTGCAGTGTTCAAAAATATTTTAGTTGCTTTTCTATACTTTTTGAAAAACCTATCAATGCGCAATGTGTAATTTTCTGTCAATTTTTAATAATGGTTCATATTTCTAGTGGTATTTATTACATCCACTGTACTAAAATAAACTTTGGACTATTACGGATGTTGTGAGAATGGCTTTCGAAAAATTAAAAAGTGTATGTTTCTTTATTATTTTACGCCTTTGAAGGATCGGAAGTAACATCTCACCTCATGTCACTGAGCTAGATTTTGTATATATTTTATCAGCATAACTTGTGTTTATGTAAATATAAATTTTATACAGCACACTAAAGTAAAACTAAATATTTGTTTTTTATTTTTTATTTCAGAGCGTATTCACTATTTTACAAGTTTAGAAATTTTCAGAGAATGTCTAAAGGTCGGTAAACGTTATGTGAATGTTCCCCTCTATAGCTTTCTTAAGCCAGATTTTAAGCTACTGAAAGAGAAACGAAGAGCTAGGGGCAAACATCGAAATAATTCGCACACAAGAATTAATCAGAAAAAAAATGGATAGTATATCGGAAGTCAGCATCTTAAAATAATTAAATAATTTTGCCCACCTATNATCTGTCCGCTGTCGGGTGCATCGAAACTATGCTCCATGAACATGATATCGCAACTTCCCTAGGCAATAGAGGGTGCCCACAGGGAGGTGTTCGTTCTGCTCTACTCTGGTATCTCGTCGTGGTTGACCTCTCAAGAAAGTGGTTATGATGCTGTTGGTTATGCGGACGACCTAGTAATTATTGTGACGCGAAAATTCGGCTGCACTATATCAGATGCTATGAGTGCAGCTCTGCGCGCGGTATCAAACTGGTGTGTCAACGAGGGCCTTAACAGTAAAAAGGCTGTACTGGTACCGTTTACAAGAAGGTTACCCTTGAAAAAATAGTGCTTGAGTACTCTGACGCAATCAAATATATCGGGGTTACCCTGGTTAAGAGACTAAGTTGGAACCCGAGCCCTGCGGGCCTGTCGAAGACTTTTCGGTCGAACATGGGGTCTAATCTCCAAACCAACAGAACGGCTATACAGAAATATGGTCCATCCGATTGTTACTCATACCTCCATAGTCTGGTGGCCAAAAATCCTGCAAAAAACTGCCATTTCACGTCTGAACAAACTCTAAAGGATGGCTTTAC
>NW_016230104.1:802-1256 GCF_001687245.7 Rhagoletis zephyria | reverse complement strand
CAACTTCGACGTCCACTTCCGTTTCCGCTGCTGCTGCTGCTGTGCTGGCTGTGGTGATAGTGGTGGCGGCTGTTTAGGTCGCCGTTTCCGCCCCCTCCGCCTCCACTCAGTTCGATAATGTCCAGCTCGCCACCACTGGCGGAACTTCCCTCCAGACAGCGCAGTCCCGGCGAGCAGTCGTCGTCCTCGGTGCAGCCGCCGCCACTTTGCGAGGCCATGCTCTCAAAGGTCTCCACGTTTGAGCCGAAGATCGGCAGACAGGTGCCGGTCACTGCAAAAAAAATGATTGTGTTGGTTTTGTTATTTTGTATGTTTGGTTTTTTGTTCCGTCGTATATATTTGGGATTCATTTAAATGGTCACAACTTTGTTTTATTATATTTTTTTGCTTGTTTGCATAAGAGTTTGCTATTTAATTTTAAGTTTGGTGTTCAATTTTATATTTGTCAATCACT
>NW_016230104.1:0-770 GCF_001687245.7 Rhagoletis zephyria | reverse complement strand
TGTGTTTTTCCAAATCAAGTTTATTGGTTTAAAATTTAAAATTTTTTAAAGGTTTATCATAATAATTTTATATACAGCTTTTTCCCACAATGTCATCTAGAGTATTTTTAAACAGGTATCAGTTTTATTTTGTATTTTAACTTTTAATATTTGTTTTTAAGTTTTTTATAATGAACAAAAGCTAGATTGATTTTTCGTTTTTATTTCACTTTATTTCTAGCCAGCTAAACTTTTTACTTTTGAAAGTGAAAAGATAAAGGTTAAAAATAATAGACTCTTCTTTTCACTATTTTTTCTCAGCTCAATCCAATTTTTCAGTTAGCCTTTCTTTCTTTTTGTTGCCTGGATTGCTGCCTGATCTTTTTCTTTCTTTTAACTTTATTTTTTGTTTTCATTGTCTAGACTGCCAACAATAAGTGGTTTCTTTTAGAAAAAGCAACAGACAGGAAGAAAAGAAAGAATGAATGAAAAGATTTTTAGTTTAGTTTAGCCAATTTGTCTTTAACAATGAGAGAAAAAAGAAAAGGAGTGAAAAGTGAAAAAGACTAGAGAAGTAGTCAACTTTGCTGTCGGTAACTGTCCGTTGTCAGTGATACTGCTTCAAAGCAGTTTTCAATTTTTGTAGTTTTAAGTAATTTTGATTAGTTATTCCAGCGACATATAAAGCAATTAACTTGTATCTTAAATTTTACTCGTTACACTACATTTTTTTATTTAATTTCGATAAAACTACACCTGAACTAACCGGTCACCTATTTACCATTTGCTTT
>NW_016230103.1:0-1256 GCF_001687245.7 Rhagoletis zephyria | reverse complement strand
AAACTTTAAGTAATTTCTTTTTAACCATTTATTAGATAAGTCCCAAAATTTTAACACTTGAAGTCAGATGTGAGATTATAACGAAACTAGTGAAGTATAAAACTTTATTATATAACTAGCGGTACCCCGATGTGCTTCTCTACACCAAATATTGAAAGATTGATGAAATCCTGGAATTTTTCTATATAAAAATTTATCATTTGTTTTATTTCAAAATGTTTGATTATTTATTTTTATTCTTAATCCAACACATTTGGATATACAACATTTTTTGTTTTTCCATCTTGGGTATGAATAAATAAACAATTTGGAATGCCAACTCTTGAACAGGCCACGTATAGCTGTCCGTGCGAAAAGCCCGGCTCCTCCAAATTCAATCCGCATACTTGAAGAGTTTGTCCTGGCGCCTTGTTGACGGACATGGCAAATGCTAGACGCACTGGGAATTGTAAACGCTTGAATTCAAAAGTCATGTCTATTTTTATTAGTGGAATACGTGGTATGAGCACAATTTCACCTTTCGCTTTGCCAGTCAGTATTGTTGCTTCAACTAAATTCGCCATCAATTTTTTTACTGCCAGTCTTGTACCATTACCCAGTTTCGGAGCATTTAAATTCCATAGTCAAATAATTGATGAACCGACCTTTAAATTCAAACAATTTGGTGGCATACCAGGCGGTTCCATTAAATTCAAAAATTCAACTGGATAATTCACTGCGTCATCTTGATTCATTGCGCTGTCAACAGATTTATATGTTGTCACTTCATTCACTTTTTCTAGTATTTGATAATTGATTGAATTGACATGCACATTTTTGGTGCCAGTATTGCGCGTTCTCTCAACCAATCGTGATACAGGTAATTTNGCACATATCGTCACAGAGGGGAAGACTTCAAGCATGCATTGATCTCATCTGCCGGTGTTGATCGTGGAATCACGGGCAATGTTTGTCGAAAGTCACCTGGCAATAATACCAACGCACCACCAAAAAGTTGTTGATTTCCACGTAAATCCTGCATTGTGTTGATTCTTCAAAGTCCAAAATAGAAAGACCGAATATCAATGTACACCACCTATTCGATAATACGATGAAATAACAGATATGTTGTGTTGTGGTGACTTTCATTCCATTGGCTCTACAAAATCTCTATTAAAAAACTTGCAGCCATGTTTATAATTGACTTAATTTATCCGAAGAAAAAATGAAAACAGCATATTATAGCAACAATTTTCCACTACGTTTTGAAACTTTTC
>NW_016230102.1:0-1256 GCF_001687245.7 Rhagoletis zephyria | reverse complement strand
TGGTCTTCATCACATTCTGTGTGCAAAGAAAATATGTATGTGAATTGAGATTATCAAAATAGGCAATGAGTGTAAGGGTGATCAAAACAACGGATCGAAAAAGGTATCGGAAAAGGTAAGTAAAGTAGTTACATCGAAACTTTTTCGAGAAAGCCTTAAATAAAAAAATTAAATAAAAATATTTGGCGCTTTTTCAATTTGTGATGAGGGACCTACAGTTTTAGGACGTCTGTGAGGGCAAATTCTTTTTACGAGAAGCTTTTTCATGGTAGTAATACACTTTGAGGTTTGCCCCTGCCTTCCGATATAAGAAAAAAATATTGATGGGACCAGGACTTGAATAAATAAGTCCTCAATTGAAATCTTACTTCACTAACTGGAGTGGTTAGTGAATGCGCTTTTGGGAAAGTTCCTTGCTAGACGCATACTTCAGAGAATCGTCGAAAGGGTTCATAAAATTACTAAAGCTGCACACTCAAGAATTAGGACTGAAGGGATTACATGGCAAAGATAAACTATTTTCTTCTCAAGTTAAGAATTTAAGAAATTATTTGGTTTTAAAATTTTTGATGAAAGTTTCGCCGAGCTTGTCCTCCGACCTGTAATTTTACGTCCACTCCGAACGGCAGATGGTTTTTACGTAAATTTTCACACAGAAGGGTTGATAATGCCTGATAGAGACAGCTGCAGTTAGAAGAAAGGCTGTGCTAGAGTTTTTGAAAACTGCGCGGACCGGGGCTAGAACCATGTGTAATTACGCACTTTTAATCACTTGATACAGTGACAGTTTGATAGGCACGTAAAAGTCAGAAGAAAGGTAAGTCTAGCATCTAGTATTATACAGAAGCGCGATCATGGTCGAACTCGCTGCATTATCCCCGGAAATCGATTACTGTTCACCTACCCATTGTTCCGATAACCAATTCAGGGTCGCATTACAATAGCCCGTTATCTATTTATACGATATACGAATGTTTTAATGCTAATAGCTACCAATATTTTTATGGATAAACTAATGGAAATTTGCAAGGACATGTCAACCAACTTCTGCAGGCCTCTAAAGGAATTGTTAAATGCCGTTTTTAACCTAACAAGACGGCTGGGACATTTAAAACGCATAGTATTTTGGAAGGCATCCCTAGTTATTCAGGCCGATTCTGAACAGAAACTCCCTCTTTCTCTTTCTTTCTCTTTTTTCCCTTTTATACTATCATGAAAAAGTTCTCTGGGGAGTTTTTATATTAAATGGCGAAGTT
>NW_016230101.1:0-1256 GCF_001687245.7 Rhagoletis zephyria | reverse complement strand
GAAAGAAAATCTCTTTTGGTACCAAGCGGCTCAGAGAGGACCTTCCCAATTCTGATACAGCAGTTGGTATTAATCAACGTCATTTAAGATAGAAGTACTAGTTTCGCCGCATATCAAATTCAGACATCGTGTTGTAAACGCGACTTCGTTTCATGCTTTCGAAAGCGCATTTGGAATCGACAAATAAATAGTATATGTCGGTCCTATTCTCGCAGTTTTTCCCGTCCAATTCCCGCGGTTTTGCGTTTTGGTGATTACCTGGTTTATGGTGGATTTACTAAGCCTAAAACCACTTTAATAAGGTCTAATCCTAGCGCTGCAGACTACGGATAAGTCCATTAATCTCAGTTCCTTCATCGTGGAGGCTAGTTTTACCGATGGTGAGACCATTAACGGTCCGGACTTCCATTCTTAAAATTGTAAACTGGGAAAAGTGTAAGCTAAATATATTCCTTTCAACAAACAATTTCCTAACCGCATAATATCGGGCGTCCCACAATTGGGCCTGCTGTGGTGGAGTAACTTACCCTCTGCTCTTTCAAATCGATGGCTGAGTGAAACCTCGACCTATCTCGGCAGCCAGTTCGAAAATGCTCTACCTCAAAAAATTTTTCAAGAACGCCCTATTTCAAAACTCGTTTCAAAAGCGANGACCTATATCAGCATATTTTCAATACATTTTGAAGTGAGATAGGGCATTTTTGAACCGAATTTTGAGATAGGGTGTTTTTCAATTAAATTCTGAAATGGGGCGTTCTTGAAAAGTTTTTTGAAATAGAGCGTTTTCGAACTGGCTGTCGAGATAGATCGATCCTCCACTCAGCCATCGAAATATAAATATATGTACATACATATATAATATATATATATATATATGTATGTTTATTTATTTTGAACGACTTAAGTCAAGGTTCTTTTTTATTTCATTCGAGTATTTTATTTATAAACACGTTATCAAATGAATACAAAAGAAATACATTTTTATAGTAAAATAAAAATATACAACCAGTATGAAAATTTAATTAAAAAAAACTTAAAAAGTATTGGAGGAAAATAACTTGTTTGTTCTATCTATGAATTCTAAATTTCCTGTTTGAGCTAATGCAAATTTTTTGAAAGTCATCGTGATAGTTTAATATGTAGCACGCGTGCTGCAATTATTCAAAATAAAATTTACATAATATATATGCAAATATGCAAATATTGGGAACTTCTAAAGTCACTAAACTAAACCAAAACCGGAACTTAAAAAAAAA
>NW_016230100.1:0-1256 GCF_001687245.7 Rhagoletis zephyria | reverse complement strand
AAGTAATTTTTTTCATCGTTTCTTTCTAAAAAATCTTAAATTTTTTTTTGTTGAAACTTTTAGAATTTGAAGCCAATTATATATTTTTTTGTAAAGCACAATTGTTTCTAGCGAATTTTTTAATAAACAGAACAAAGAATTTTAGTTAAATAATTTTTAAAATTTTTGGAAAATATTGGGCCGTATGAACAAAAATTAAGCAATTACTTTTTCTTAAAAAATCAGACCGTTTACAAAATTTTCCGAATTCGAAGAATTAAAATATCGACTTTTTCAGTCCTTCGTGTTCTATTTTCTTAACCGCTTATTATATATTTAGAAATATTTGTGAAAGAAAAATAATTAAAAAAAATTAAAACTCTTTGTTTTAGATCTTTAACAATAAAAAAATTTAGAACTAAAATCGTTCAAATCCCATTTTATGTATTGNTCTCAGTACGAACGTCGGGGTCTTCGTACCCTTTCTCAGTCCGCCCTTTGACGTAACTTGGCTCTATCCCTGGTCGTAGTTCACATTCGTTTCTGCGTTGTAGCCGTTCGCTTACCCGCAGCCGTTGCTTACTTTCAGCTGATACACTGCAGACCGCCTTCCATGCCTCCTCGCACTCAATCATTCGCCGCACTAAGTTTTCTGGGGCAACTTTAGGTCCGAAAGCTTCCCTTGAACTACGCTGGTGTTCGCTGATCTCGCAAAATGGATCTTCCTCGTGCCTGAAACGATGAAGATTACTTTTAAAGCAGCCGTGACAACTGATGTTTTGCATGAGGTCGAAATCCACCTCACCGTGCTTCCTTTAAAGCCATGCTGCGCCCTCGGGAATGTGGCGATGAGTCCACCTTTCGTTTGAAGCAGGTGCGATACCTTGACTGCCAGTGGGCTATGCACCGTTGTCTGTCGTGTTGCTACATGAAGCTCAAAAACGTTATTCCCTAATATTTTTTTAAATTGTGTTTTACATTAATTGTAGAACTTTTAAAATTTAGTTTAAAAACTGTTTTTTGTTTTAAATTTTTTTTTTTTAACTTTTACATTTTTCCCCCAAATTTTGCCAAATTAACAAAAAAATGTTTTTTAATTATTTTTCCAAGAAACTAAAATTTTCCAAAAATTTTATTGAAACACTTTTCCAAATACATAACTTTTTTTCCCAAAAAATTGCTTTTTCTTTTAAAAATTTGTTATACATATTTTAAATTACCTTTGTTGGAAAAATTGTTTCTTTAAAATTTTTCCTTTTGTAAAATCTTTAAAATCT
>NW_016230099.1:0-1256 GCF_001687245.7 Rhagoletis zephyria | reverse complement strand
TTTTTTTTTTGTATGGGGACCGACCCAGTCTAATGTACATACATAAATATCTATGTGCACGAACTCACCGGCAGCCTTGAGCTTAGCTGCGAATGTTTGATCAGCTGACAGCCATTTTTTGCGATCACATGATTGGCTCTCAGATGAAGTTAAGCTGCACTGCATTAGTTTCGTTTGCCATGTCATAAACCGAAATCAGGTATTATCGCACTATTCATATCTGTTAGGCAGCCAGTGCAGTGTGTCATTCGATGCATTGGTAACGCTTATTTGTAATACATTTTTCGCTTTTTTTTACTCATTCTAGTTTTTTTTTTTTTACTATACATATTTTCCTTTTTTGGATACGCAACAAGATAGCAAATCTCGCCTGATCGCCTTTTAGTCAGCTCTTGACGCCATAGTTTCACATTTGTGGTTGGCGTTTATGACATATGTACATAAGCATACATAAGTACCTACATACGAGCATATGTATGTATGTATGTAAAGAGAAACATAAAAGACATTTAATTTGTTATTTACGCACAGAAAATATACACTTATGCAAACAATTACTATGCCCAACGCACAACCACACACACATAGTTTAGAACAAACCGGCAGAGGATCTAAGAAGGTGGCAGGATTTTAAGAAACGGCTCTGCATTTTTTTGGTTTCAGTTATTGAGATATCACTTGAGATTAAATTAGATTGAACGACATACTTTTCAGCGCAAATATCTCAGCCATCGTAATCGCCCGGATGAATAGGATGCGTGCTCACTCGCAAGGTACTGTATTCAGAACTAGGAGGTACGACGATTGGGAGTGAACAGAACACCGCACTAAACGTCACAATAGCGCCGAGTTCTGAAATATTTTAGCTGACACGAATCGCAACTCAGTGGCAAAAGAATACGGCTTCTATCAACTTTGCCGTTTGACAAAGACTAACGCTGGGTGCAATTCCTAAATATATAAATACACAATTGTATGCCAACCGTAGGTATCTACGTAGACACTTGATTTTTTGCTGTCTTATTCTTACCAAATTCATTTGAGCTCCAATTTTGACCTTTTACGGCAGCCACTTTGCATAAATGTGCTAAATAATTTTATTTATCCAAGCATTGTCAAATTGAATGTGGTAATTTGCAGTGACAGCTAAGACAGGCTATTTAAAGTATGAATTAAAATTTTCGAAAATCGCTGGTAATTCGGGGTAAATTGTGCTAATCAATTTTACTGGTAAGTAGACAAAAGGCAATTCACAT
>NW_016230098.1:0-1256 GCF_001687245.7 Rhagoletis zephyria | reverse complement strand
GGGAAGTGGGCGTGGTTACAGTCCGATTTCGCCCATTTTCAATACCACCGACAGACGGACGGACGGACGAAGAGACAGACATGGCTTAATAGATTACTCTTTTCATTCTGAGCATTTATGTATACATTTTTTCATATCTATCTCAATTCGTTTTGGCTCTTACAAACAACCGTTATGCGAACAAAGTTAATGTACCCTTGTGCACAAGTGCGCGTGGGTATAAAAAAAAATAAAAATCTAGCTTTTGATGTAGGAAAAATAAAGCCAAGCCAGGCATATCAGTAGAGAAATTTGCAAACATTTTTTTATAATTTTCTTCATAAATGATGAAAAAATTAAGTTTAATAACTGTAAGGTAGAGTGGTCCAAAAAATAAAGTCGGAGTTTTAATGCCGGCACACCCTAGGATTGATCTATATCGAAAAAAATATACCCCTATTTTTTTTATTTTGAAATCAAAAAATATTTAGGGAGTGCTCAAAGCGCTCAAAGTTTTCCATGTGTTTTATATCGATTTCTTTCGTAGAAATGGTATAAAACTCTTGAAAATCAATATTTTTCGACTGGGAAACTGTGGTTCTCTTCAGGAAACTTCCAGTATTAATATCCAATTTTTTATTTAACTATTTTTTATGATTCAAGATTTTTTATTGGTCCCCCCATTGCATTTTCTAAGGGCTTTGGGGGATCTATAAAAGAAAATATAGTTATCATGAAAAAATTGTTAAAGAAACAATTGAGTATTATTACTGGGAATCTCCTGAAGATAAGTAAAGTTTTCCGATCGAAAAATATTGGTTTTCAAGAGTTTTATACCATTTCTACGAAAAGTTGTTTTTTTCCATATAAAATACATGGAAAAATTATTTATTATTTTTTTTCGGTATATAACAATCCTAGGGGGTGGCGGCATTAAAAAGCCGACCTTATTTTTTTTACATACATTTTTGGACCACTTTACTGTAAGGTCACAACTATAAGATCTTATCGGCCGCCGATTTAGTTGGGGCTCGCTTGAAATATGAACACTGCACCAACTTAATAGTGCCAACTAAGTATGTAGTTGAGGGGCAGTGGAAAGTATAGCGAGCCCAACTTAATCGGCAGGCGACAAAGTATGGTGCGCGGTGGATCTAAAACATTTAAACAAGAAATATTGCCATCGCATNGTTTTTTTCCATATAAAATACATGGAAAAATTATTTATTATTTTTTTTCGGTATATAACAATCCTAGGGGGTGGCGGCATTAAAAAG
>NW_016230097.1:0-1256 GCF_001687245.7 Rhagoletis zephyria | reverse complement strand
TCGCCCTTTACAATTTTATCCACACCCCTTATTGTCTTCAAGCCTACGGCAGCTGAGAAAACGGCTTTGACATTTTTTCAACACCAATTTGGCAAGAGAGTCCCTGTGCTTCTATAAGCCGCATGGGCATGTGTATATTTAAAAAAAATTGCAAATGCTATAATCACTTTTTTAAAGGTAGAAAAGGCAAAAAAATGCAAATATCTTAAAAAAGGCAAAAAAGGCAACATCAAATGTGTATATATGGAATCAGGGAAAGCTAAATCGTGGACATTCTTAATCGAATATACTCTATCTCTTTAGCAGAAAAAAAGGCAATTTCCATAAAATCCGTTCCCTGATTATGACACTTAGAAGAAATGAACAAATCAGAATAGGAACCTTGATAAATTAAACAAGTATCGCGAAATATATGGTCCATCGAGTGGCATTTTAAAAATGGAACGTACCGTACATGTGAGCTTAGTTCTCAACCCGTCGTCACACGCCAAAATACATACTGGCAGTAGCGGGTGTTTAGTGAGATATAGTCTCACACTGTCGGATGATATAGGTTTTCAAAGCTTTCTCCTCTTTAAGAAAGAGCTCAAGGCGTGAGTTTCAATGTGTGATGATTTCAATGGATCCTCTCTTTATCAGAGTTCTGCTCAATATCTGCTTGAAACGGTACAATCAATAAAATGAATGTAAAACTTTGAAAATTTTCTACACTGAAAAAAGACCAGCTAAATATATTTCCCTCAACAAAAAATTGGGTAACTCAACCAAATAATGTAACTACATACAACCAAATCTCGTGCTGCGAGAAACATATTTAGTTAACGTAACTAAACTCTTTTCTTAGTGAAAAAGGATGTACTGCTTTAGGCAAAATAGCCAACTGAGTAGTAATTGTTTATCTAAACGAACCATAAACGCCTTAAACAAAGTTAAAGCACCTGGCTGTAATTGTGATTTGGGTGCAAGAGCTTACGACAGAAAGTTCCATACAAATAGAAGTGAAAGCTTGCCACTGCAAAATTAACTAACGGTGTCGATCGCCGGGACAGTAGCGCATGGTGACGACGTTACAGCGTCATCGCGAATTTGCCGTGAATCTATTGGGTTTGCTGTCACTCAACATATCAACACAGAAGTAATTCAGGAGATCACGCCAATCTTACGAACGAAATAAAATAAGTACCTACATACATATGTACATACATACCTATATTTATTTATATATAGTAGGTATGTATTTAAGTAGGTACATAGGT
>NW_016230095.1:0-1256 GCF_001687245.7 Rhagoletis zephyria | reverse complement strand
AAAGCTAACTTGAAACTAGTTGACAAGTAATGCAGGAGTAATGCAGTAGATTGTATTTTAAATACGTTTCTATTTGAATATCCTGCACTTCGCAAATACTTTTTTGAATTGGGGACAAATAAAAGAAAGATCGGAATTGCATATTATCATTTTGAAGTTAAGTCTGACGGAGCTCGAATATGGGACCACCTCACGGTTGCCAACCATCCTGTTTTCGGCGGGACTGTCCTGGATTTAAGAGGAAGCAAAATGTCCCGGTTTTTCGCAAGAAAAAAATTTAGACATCTCGTTGTCAAAAAATTAGAACTTTTAAAATATGTAGACTGCAAACTATTTAATTCATAACTAAATACAACAAAAACAAACTGCGCAATGCGGTAGTGCCGTACATACAGCAATTTGGAAACGCCGTTGAATAAGCGGATAATTTTAAAAAACTAATTGTTTCCATTTGAATGTAGAAATTCTTGAGTCTAGATGTAAAAAATATGTTTAACTTTGTCCCGGTTAATATAAGTGAATTACACGAAAAAGTCAAAAACGCGATTGATATTTTATTGACGAATGGATTTTAAAGGAAGAATTCCAGCCGTGACTGCTTGCAGAATACGCCATTTTTTACCAACTTAAAACTACAGCGACAATTTGTATATAATTTCCTGAGTTTTGCACATAGTCTAGACATTTTTTTAACGTTTTTTGTTGTAGGATGAATGATATATTTGGAAAAAAAATTCGTGAAAAATTTTAAGTAAAAAATTTTCCATGCATTGTACCTTATCCCAGAAACGCCGTATCTCAGAATTTGGTTCAAAAAAGCCCTATCTCAGCACATTTTTAATTTTTTTTCAGCTGACATAGTTCGTTTTTAAAACGAATTCTGAGATAGGGCGTTCTTCAGCCAAATTATATAGGGTGTTTTTCAATAAAATTCTGAAATGGGGCGTCCTTCAATCAAATTATTAAGTAGGGCGTTCTTTAACAGTTTTCTGAGATAGGGCTTTTCCGAACTGGCTGGCGAGATGGGTCGATCTTCAGCACAGGTGACCTTATATAGAAATTTATAATTTGTTGTAATTTTTTTTTATTTTTTAAGTTATTTAAAAGTGTTATCATCAAAGGGTTATTTTATGACAATTTTTATGCATCCATGAAATGTTACATTGTTTTTTTGTTCTGTGTTGTTCAAAATTAACCAATAAAATTTATGTTGTTTAATATGTTATTTTACCTACCCTCTTTCCTAACTTTGAGTG
>NW_016230094.1:0-1256 GCF_001687245.7 Rhagoletis zephyria | reverse complement strand
CGCGGTCGTTTTATGTGTACATCCGTACAAATGTGCATACACACATGTAGTTATATTAATGTGTGTATGGATTTTATTGGCATATGTGCAAATGCAACTTAAAGGCGTCGTGTCACCGGCGCCCCAACGCCGTCTACACTTAAAACCGTCGGAATTGATTTGGAACATGTTCACAGGATTACCGGCTTAAGGTATGCGATTGCTAGCAACGAAAAAACAGAGGAATCAGTCAACGATATTGGTAACAAAAACACTCGTTTTATAAATGAGTGATGCATGGTATACATATTTATGTTAACCTGGGTGCATTTCTCTTATGAATATTTTCTTGTGATCTGCTGATGCTGTCTAATTCCTTTTGTCCCTGGGCTTACTGGTGAATATCCTGAAAAAACGTTTGTCATCGTCCATCGTTGTTGCTGCCTGTGAAAACGAAAGCTGCTTTCAATATTTAGGTATGTGTATATATGTATGTAAATATTATTATGCATGAATACATATTTGTATGTTTGGAGCCACTCCCTTTATCCTGTTGCTAGGACAATAATCTTTCGTGTTTCGCAATAAATCTATGTATTTTAGCGAATTGTAGGCGGTTTAATACTTAAACATAAAAAATGGTTAAATTCGAAGGAAAGGCGCAAATCATAATTAGTAGGTACTTTTAATTGGCGCACAAGCCCTTCTAAATTCGTAATTATAAACACTTTAATTCAAACAGTTCCACTATGCTACATATTTATCCGGTGCCATCTTGACAACACGGTTCAACAAAATTTGGTCGCATTTTATCTCAAAAACGGGAACCATCTCAACTTATAGATTTTTTGATGCTGATTTGAAATGCATTTAAAAAATTTTTTAGCACATCAAGTTTTTGAGAAAAAAACTCTTAAAATGAGAAAAATGGCAAATTGTAAAAATAAATTAAAAAATAGAAATAGGACGTAGTTTTTCCGAAGAAAAAAAGAATCACGTATTAATGAAAATCCAATTCGTTTCATCGATTCTATACATGTCGATGGAAAGGTGAAAAGTAAAAAAAAAAAACTGAGTAAAAAACACGAGCTAAGAACATGGCGAACGATTCCACTAGGGCAAAGCCACTATGGAGAAGTGGTCTAATAGGAAATCAAATCTCCACATGCTTGCTGACTATTGCTGGATCTTGAAAAGCGATGACAGAGAACGTCTATGCGTCTTCTCATTCATAGACGTTCTCTGGTGATGATAATGCGATTCCAAAAAAAAAAAAA
>NW_016230093.1:0-1256 GCF_001687245.7 Rhagoletis zephyria | reverse complement strand
AAGTAAGGCGTGCAAAGCAAGCCTGCATTGGGCCAGCGCCTTTATTCTTGTCTTAATTCTAAGTTACCGTTGTACCAAAAAAAGATCTTTGGGATCTAATTGTACTAATTTTCTTTATAATTATAAATGAAATGAAAATGAAATTAACAGTGAGATCATCCCCACCTTCACCAGCATTAGATTTCGGCTGCCTCGGCAGCCGCGTTACCCTGGCACACAAATACGGCCTCCAGACCGTAGTAGACTTAATCCTACAACTTCTGGCAAGTGAAGTTCTGCTACCTCATCCTTTCCCAAGGTTACATCACTGGGGCGGTAGCCCCAGTTAGGTCACACAGAAAGGAGAATTCTACGTAGTAAGGGTTATAATCCTAAGCGCGGCCGAAGGGCGCCTACGCAGAAAGGTGTTCTATGCAAAAGGTGTTCGGCCCCTTTTCTTTGGCAACACAGAAAGGAGAATTCTACGTTATGAGGTTATAATCCCTAAACGAGGCCGAAGGCCGCCTTCGTTCAGCCCCTGATCCCCCTACTATTTATTTTAATCTGAACAAAATAACCTTATCGTATTTTCCTTTTAATCGTACTTTCTCTTGGTCTTGCTTTCCACTCTTGGTTTTTTTAGATATGGCAACACAGTCCTGCTGCCATTTGCACATATTCTGCATGTACTCTCATCA
Source organism: Rhagoletis zephyria (assembly GCF_001687245.7). Lineage (NCBI taxonomy): Eukaryota > Metazoa > Arthropoda > Insecta > Diptera > Tephritidae > Rhagoletis > Rhagoletis zephyria. The sequence continues at coordinate 579 of NW_016230093.1, read as the reverse complement.
AATTAAAGAACAATCAATTTTTGGTAAAAAAGCTGTAATGTACTTAAAGTATTTATTTGTTTGAACGTGCACACTCTTACTGCGCATATATTGAGTGTAAATAACGTGTAAATTTAGTGGAAAGTGCATTATATATTGTGAAATAGTCCCATAAAAGTTGGTGGAAATAACAAACTTTAATANAAATCACCTCTACTTACACCTCTCCGCCTTTTGGGCGACACCGTAGGAGCAGCACGTTTCCTGTGCCTACCGTTAGTTGTGCTTGACAACAACGCTTGAGAGACTAGCTTATTTAGGCAAGGTTAAATAGCGCACGAGAAAAAAAATACAAAGCAACTTAGAGCATTTCATATTTTTTAATTGATAATTGAATTGGGGTGTGCGATTATATCCTTTGATCGTTTAGGCTTCAGGTAACCGAACTGGATGTACCGATATTTTACCTCTGGTTTATGCTAAATCGTCGATAGAAAAAGTTGATTGCGAATTGTTTTTCGGTTGTTTTGTTTGTCTTTATTTCCAATTGTTATTTGCTTACGTTGAAGATCAATAGATACACGAATACCACTATACCCA
>NW_016230092.1:0-1256 GCF_001687245.7 Rhagoletis zephyria | reverse complement strand
AATAAAATGTATGATAATTGCATTGGAAAATGCATTTATTTTAATAGAAGTATTTTTCATATTTGTATAAAAACGTGGGGTGAAACCCGCGGTATTTTCATAATATTTGCATAAGTTTGAAATATGAAATCACATGATTTTCGATATAATGAACTATACTTTTATATATAAAAAAATAATAATTATTAAATAAACAAAAGAGAAATAGACAAAACTTGTTAAAATGTTGCGTCCCTATTTATTTTTGCACCACCATCAACGAGATTTTTGGGCTAATTGAAATTTGCACAATATTATACTAAAATTGAATGGACTGAATACCGGCATTATTTCATTTTCTTTTTTGCATTTATTCTTCTTCTTCTTCGCTGCAAGCCGCGTGTCGAACGCGTCAAAGGAGAGGAACATTGAATGTTCGAAAAATTCGCAGTGACGGAATCGTGCAAGTGTGCGCTAGCTCGTTAAAATATATGGGTAGCATTGTTGTAATTTTTGGCTCTGAGGATTCGCAACGTTATAATCGCACTAATGTGCGATTCGCTTAAAGAGCGAAATACACAACACAAGCGGCTTGACAAACCAAGCGAAATATCCCTTTGTTTCAATTCATTTGTGTTGTCTATGGGGGTGTTTGAAGGTTTGACAAACCGCTTGAGGGAAATTTGAGCAAAAATCTAAATTTTTTGATTTTCTGGCCGCCATGTTGACGTTTGATCAAACCGCTTGCGATGTGGATGGTAAAATCGCCTCATTTGTTGCTGAATTTTCACCAAGTGAGGACGTAAGGGAGAAAAATGGAAGAAAACCAACATTTTTAACATTGTGAACCGGAGGAAAAGTAAAATTCTGGGCTTGAATGACTCATGTTTGCATGGTGTATGGCGAAATGCGAAAAGTAGGTTTGACAAGCCGCTTGTGTGGTGTATTTCGCTCTTTAAGCTTTGAGTTATATGATTTTTGTTGTAGCANAGCTTTGAGTTATATGATTTTTGTTGTAGCAAGCATTATATTTTCCTAACAAAATAAATTAAAAATAATAAATAAAAATAGATGGTCAAAAGTTGAAAAAGACAATCGTTTCTAATTATCGGGCCACCAGTGTATATGTATTTAGATTTACGTGAGCTGGACCGATTTGTAAATATATCTACAAAAATTGAATTTTTATCGATAAAAATAGTTTCAGATGACAAAACAGTTTAAGCTTAAAAAAAAAAAATACATAAAAATATAAAAAAAAAGTTTCAACGGAATCG
>NW_016230091.1:0-1256 GCF_001687245.7 Rhagoletis zephyria | reverse complement strand
AGTGATAACTCGAAAAGATTATATAACTTTCCATAAACTTCGATTCGACGAATCAACCAATTTCGGTAGATCAATAATTATCGATAACTCTGTAAGTTGAAAAACCCCATGCATTACGATAACTCGATAAAGTTCGTTAAGTATATAAATAATGGTAATTCAATAAATATCGATAACTTGATAAGTTAAAGACTTGACAAATTTCGATAATCCCATACAATTCTCGAGCTCGATAACTATCCGTAAGTTTCCACAACAAAGTTTTTATGTCTATAAATTTCGACAACTCAATAAACAATGATCAATTTGAATAATTCGATACGTTGCGATAACTTAATAAGTACGGATAAATTTCGATAAACATGAACTTCGATGATTCGATAAATTTCGGTAACTTTTATGGCTGAATGTATTTCGATTCCTATCAAAAAGTTTCAATTCAGTTACCAGTTATGTATTTCTCATTGCNAACCACCATATCCAAATATGGAAACTTTTAAACGACGATTTCGGCCGTAATTTTCAACCAAACACGCAACTCGATACTATAAAGACTTTCCTCATCTACAGAAAATTACCTTACGGATAAAAAACTTGTGTCAGCGTATTAATATATAGATGAAGTCATGGCCAAAAATTTGAATAAAACTATTAAAACTAAAAATATAACTTTTATTTAGAAAAGAGAAAAACAAAATAATTAAATTTTTTTACCCCGGGTTTTATTTTAACTTTTTTTAATATGTTAGGGTATATTTTCTGACTCTGCTCACTCGGGAGGTTCATGTTTAAATTTCTGGTCCCTGCAACATCAAACAAGTTTTCTTCAATAGCGGTGGCCCCCGGCAAACAACGGCAAACCTCCGAGCATATATTTCTCTCGACAACTCAAAGGGCCGCTTCATCAGATGACCGAAGTAGCACTTAAACGAAAGAGTGATTCTGCATTGGATTTCAAGGCTGATGTTATTATTGGTGTTAATGCTGATCGCCAAATAAACGAAGCTCTCTAGTTTCTCGAAATTATAACTGTCAACAGTGACTTGAGTGCTTAGACACTTATGCTCTGACTGTTTGTGTGATGACTCATTCATCACCAGACCCATTCGCTTTGCTTCTCTATCTAACACCGAGAAGGTAGAACAAAGGTAGCCCTTGTTTTTGCCGATAATGTTGATATGGCTCTATGGGTGTTTGCCAAGATAAAGCTTATTGTGAATACCTGGTCTATGGTGGATTTGCCAGGTCTAAAGCCA
>NW_016230090.1:246-1256 GCF_001687245.7 Rhagoletis zephyria | reverse complement strand
CGTCAAGATCAGTTCAGCACCCTCAGCTGCTCAACCTCAGTCGAGGACCAGTCTTTGGCTTTATCAGCCCTGGCAGGCAGATGCATCTTTGGCTGCCTTCAGATTGGCTGGTCCTGCTGCTGGGCGATATAACGGCGCTCTACGATGACCTGGCCGCCGACCGCCTGAAATCGGTGTCTCTCCAGCTGAAGAAGGTGTCTTTTGATGAGTACTTTAGAGATGGGCAGTCTTATGAGGATCCATCCTCTAATCCTAGTCCGGTGGAGACAATGATGGTGAAAGTGGCCATTGTCAGCCTTTTGGGCAGCTTCTTCGTGGTCGTCATTGGAGCGCTGGTCTTTGGTGCGCGCTGTGATGGGCGGAGAAGTTCGGATGGTTATAATGGTGGTGATGAGGATGGAAAGCCGGGAAAGAGAAAAAAGGACAAGAGTTTGGAGGTGAAGAGTGCCTACTGGGGACCGTTGAGGGTAAGAACAAGAGTTAATGACCTTTTGATGCTTTTTGTTTACATCGGTTTTCTTCACTCATTTTCTAGCTAATGGACATTCTGCCCTTTGCCAGTCGAAGTTCGCAAGTGAGTGTTGGCCGCCAATACGACCGATACGGCAATCAGCTCTCCATCTCCTCCTCCTCCAACTCAACGCTCAAGACGCACCAGATCAGCAAGACGCCCACCCACTCGGGAGTGATCAGCAGTACAGGCATTGCTTCTCCTGCTGCTCCTTCAGGTAACACTTCTCGTGGCAAGANGCAGCAACTCCCAAAGCAAGGTTTGCATTGGAACGCTGGTCGCCGTCAGGTCAAAGATGAAGTCGCTCATTAAGAAAGGGGAGCAGCTTTCTAGGCTTAAGTAGGAAGGTTGTGGTAGAACGAACGATGTTGTCCTGAAGTATGCTGTGATTTTATTAAAATCAGTTCTTTGGGTGTTCATAGTTTGATAAGCTACACTTTACCTTGACGGCATTTAAGAAACGAAGAGATTTCTCTTCTTTTGATGGTTTAAAGATTCA
>NW_016230090.1:0-190 GCF_001687245.7 Rhagoletis zephyria | reverse complement strand
CTTGTCGCCTGGCAAAGAAAGCACGACTGGGATTGAAGGTGCAACAGTGTTTAGCTGGCTAGTCTCAGCTCTGGTGATAATGCTAATCGGTAGACTGCTGTCTTATCAGTGCAGGCGATTATTATCCGAACCGAAGTAGAAAGAGAACAGTGCTGCTGATCACTGCTGCAGTTGCGTTCTTCTGAACACC
>NW_016230089.1:0-1256 GCF_001687245.7 Rhagoletis zephyria | reverse complement strand
ATCATTTTCGGAGTTGACGTAGGTCAACTGCCAAACTGCTGCGGCCGAGTATTGCGCCACGGCCGTCGTATTGCGCTTTAAGCGGCGGCTTAAACATCCTCCCCGCCCTGCAGGAATGCGCTGCTTAGGGTCTCCTGCAGTTCTTTCAGCGCGCGGATCGCATTGCCCTGGGCGCGGTTAGTGGTGCGGCCCTGATAGTTGGCCGTTTGCAGGCCTTGGGGGCTGCGCGCAATCGTGCGTTGGGCGGTCTTCTTGCGCGGCGGTTGCGGTGCCTGATTGCGCATATTGTGCGCCTTGTTGCGCGGGGTCTGCGCCCTTTGCTCCGGGCTTCCCTTGTTGTTGGGCGTCTTTACTCGCTTACGTGCAGGTGCGCGATGCTTGGGTTGCTGCTTTCGTTGGCTCGTGCGCGCATGGTTGTTGGCTGCCACATGCAGCAGCGTGTGGTGCGCTAGCCCGCAGGTCTTGCAGCTGCCTGGCGAGTCGCACTCCCCCGTAGTGTGGGTGAGGGCAAGGCAGTTGATGCAGTAACCCTGTGCGCGGGCTACTCCCAACCGTTGTGGCGGCTTCATCGCCTTNCTTGGCTGCCACATGCAGCAGCATGTGGTGCGCTAGCCCGCAGGTCTTGCAGCTGCCTGGCGAGTCGCACTCCCCCGTAGTGTGGGTGAGGGCAAGGCAGTTGATGCAGTAACCCTGTGCGCGGGCTACTCCCAACCGTTGTGGCGGCTTCATCGCCTTGAAGGCCGAGCACGTCCGCAAGGCGTGGTACCGGTGGCAGANTGTCTTCGATCTGGAAGTAGAAGCAAAGGCAGAAAAACGAGAAGTACTTGGGTACAATATTTAAACGGGAAGTTAAGACCCTTAATATACAGAAGGAAAATATGTATAGAATTATTTATTGTGCTTTTGGAAGGAAGCACAGTTTGACAAGTGGCCGAGTGACAACTCCTTTTTGTGTACGGATTTCTACGACACGTATGTGGTTATCAGGGCCACTAAATCGCCACTCGGTGGGGGGGAGCGAATCTTCTTTGATCACGACGAGGTCAACTGGCTGAGGATCGCGTTGTGGGGTTTTCCACTTGTATCTCTTCTGAAGATCTTTGAGGTAATCTTCTTTCCAGCGGCGACTAAATTGGCAGTGAAGTGCTTTGACTTTCTCCCACCGGTTTAGTAGGGAGAGGTTTTCCGCATTAGGCTCGGGAATGGTCAACAGCGGTGCACCTCGAAGGAAGTGACCCGGAGTAAGCGCTGTCATA
>NW_016230088.1:0-1256 GCF_001687245.7 Rhagoletis zephyria | reverse complement strand
ACTTGGCAACGTTACATATATGTATATACATACAGACATATGTATATACATACAGACATATGTATATACAAACACACATTACCAACATAATAGAACGACCAAAAGTCGAGAAAGAACCAAAATGTTATTCGAAGATCTAAGCAGTGTTCAGTATCGTCGGTGATACTGCAAAACGTTCTATATCACTTATTACCTCTGATACTTTATTGATCTGTTATCTGTACCTGTTCGATTCTGGCAATCGTTCTTCTTCATCAGCCAATGATAGACAGTTTTGTCATTCGTTTATTAGGGAGTAACGATTTGCAGATGCATTCCGGTGCAAGTACGAGGCCATCTAAGTGTCAAGGGTACTAATAGACATATAACGTTTTGCAGTATAACCGGCGTTACATGTATGCACATAAATATATTCAGAATTAAGAAGGCGGAAGAGTAAAAAAAAAACAACGCTGGCAATAAAAAAAGCGTGTAGCCACAACATATCGTGCAAATGTCCATTCATTATTCAAAACAGATTTTTGTTTGGATTTGAAATTTAATTTTAATATCCACTGACAAAAAATAACAGCGATATACGAACAAAATCAAATTTTAAAGAGGAAAAGGATCTATATACTTTTTACCCCGAACGATTTTTTATTCGCTGAAATCCAAATATGGATGCTTTACCAGCGCTTTAGATACATCGGCTTGGAGCACCAAGCATAGGCAACAATATACAAANTATATTATGGCAAATACATACATACATACTAAGTATCGCCGGTTTGTTGTATCAGATAATAGAGTAACTGAAGTTTCATACTAAGCTGAAAAAAACGAAAAAAAAAAATTTGTCAAACACTAAAATAGCGCAAAAACATTAAAAAAATTATGCTTAGCTTAAAACCCCCTTACGAATGTTTTGGTGTATCTAAATCTATTTTATTTTAGAGTATCATCTATCTATGTATATATATAAATAATACGCGAAGGGAGTTTTTGTCCAAGATAAAAGATCTGCACCGTTCGCTCGATTTTCAAAAATTGGGTGTCAAATTAAAGCGCTTGGACTACAGATATGCAATAAGGTGTACTTTTTTTTAAAAAAAGGTTGCCACTTTTTAAAAAATTGTATTCAAATTATCTAAAAGAAGATCATATATTACAAGATGTAGATGTACATGTGCAAAGTGATTTTAGTTTTTCGAAAGGAGTTGCCACTAGTTAAGAAATTAGGCTCAAATTTTTTAAAAGGTTAAATCAATTGTTAC
>NW_016230087.1:0-1256 GCF_001687245.7 Rhagoletis zephyria | reverse complement strand
ATTTTTTTACTACATTTTACATTTGTGTTATGAAATTACGAAAAAAAAGGAAACGGTATATGTAGATGTATAACAACATGTGAAAAGCCAAAAAAACAAAACAAAATGGAGAAATAGTATAAAAAATTCTCCATTTCGTTACTAAAAGGAACAAATAGTAAATTGTATGTAGGGTCTTTTTTTGATCAATGATTCGGTGTTAGCCGGCTGGTCAAATTTGAACCGATTGGTCGTGCGGTTCGGCTCTCTTGCTCGCTCTCAATTTTTTAGTTGCGCAGTGTAAGCAACAATAATTCGTGACCAGGGGCAGTGATGCCAGACATTCTCTGTTAAAAATCCCACGAAAATGGGGAAAAAATTCCTCAATTACCCACAGCTTAAAAATTTATCCCACAAAATTCCCAACGAATTTAAACATATACATGTTTCAGTAGTAAAGAAGTAAAATTCATTAAAATAATAATAATAATAATTGGCGCTTACACATACATATGTGCTTCTCCTCCAATTTGTGGCGTGCCCCTTGTTGTTGTCACACAAAGGGGAGGGACCTACAGTTTTACGCCAACTCCGAATGGCGAGTGTATTTTTATGAGAAGCTGTTTTTCATGGCAGGAATACACTCGGCGGTTTGCCATTGCCAGCCGGAGGCTGACCGCTGTTAAGAAAAAACCTCTTTTTCTGCATTTTTTCACTCATTCATTTTTTCACTTTCATTTTTTTGCTCACTCATTAAGGGCCTAAAAGAATTATTTGGTGACTTAAAAATTGAAGCACATTCATATGCTATTTAACATTTCATCAGATAATTTGTTCCGCTTTTTACATGAAACATTCTTTCTTACTCAGCGCTTGAATTGGTTAACGTAAGAAAATTTTCGAAATTGTCCTTATACTCTTTAACAATTATATACCATTTCATTCCACATCACATCTTCAGAAAGATTAATTACGTAAGAATGTCTAATATTCTTAAATTTAGATCAATTATGCAACAATAACTGCATCAAAAGAAAATCCCTTATTTATTTGAAATGTCCCTTTTTTCCCTTTTAATAATTTTTGTTGCAAAATATCCCTCAAATAGGGAAATTACCCACAATCTGGCATCACTGACCAGGGGGTCAATTCTCGTTCTGTGATAAGATTAAGTGAAAAAAAGTTTTCGTTTTCACAACTACTTTTCACTCTGACTTTTCACAAACAGTTATTTTGCGATTCTGGTTTCTGCTGTGAAAATCGTGTTCCATTACCAC
>NW_016230086.1:0-1256 GCF_001687245.7 Rhagoletis zephyria | reverse complement strand
ATGGTTGAAATTTTTTCTTTCGCTTTATTGGTGAATCAGGCAATAAAGAGATTTTTTACTTCAGAGGTTACTTGTGCAATGGCAAGGATATGTGGCTATTGAGATATATTTCAATGGAAAGACAATATCATGAACTTTAAATAATATAGTTAATTTTACCTTGATCTTATTGCGAGGTTAAAGTTGTTAGGATATAATTCCTGTTATTTTCCTAAGTATGTAGAGAACGTTTTTAGATANTAATAGTCGTTAAACGGAATTGCAACCTCGCAAAGGCCTGGCAGCCATAAACAAAAATTCAGTGACAGGCATTTTCAGTGTATCCCGCTTCTTGCTTTTTGATTTAGTTGTGCAGTGATGTCTACCAAACTGCTTACATCCAATACACAATGTGAGTTTTGAGACCCAATTCCATGCCCATAGCCGTTTTGCAGTCGAAGAAGGTGGTAACGAGGGATTTGAGTTTCCATTGAAAGGACATCCTTGATGGTTTTCCGGATAGACATCTGGTCTGCCTTCTTTCGACCAGTCCAAGAATCGTGGAGACCACTTCCCATCGCATATCTGATAATATTAGAATCAGCCATCTCCGAGCGAATTGTTCCCATATTTAGGAAAAGACGGACAAAGCCCACCAAACCTTAATCCTGCCTTACAGGAAGCAATGACTTTGCGATCGCATCTGTTAGGATTTGGTTAAAAGTTCCTCCGATATCTAGAAAAATGCCTAGCGTTGGCTCATTTGAGCCCAAGGCTTTCTCGATACTGACAACAATTTAGTAGACTGCAACTGGACTGGAACTATTTTTATCCGATTAAATGCTTCCGGCATTCTATACAGGATTTGTAGAGGAAAGGAGGAAAAGCTAATTGTGCGAAAATCTGTAGGCTTCAAGCGAGAAGCTTTAGGTATAATTATATGTACGTTAGATTATGGGTTACTTGAGGAACTTTAGGAAACTTATAGCCATTTTCACGCCACTACCGGTTAAAGGGCTTCCCTCACCATATGGGGTCCTGAAATTGGTATCAGTGTACTCGTTTCTTCAGTACAACCATGATCTTTTTTATAGCTCCCTTAAGATTTCTTAAAAACTCCTTATAAGCATGCCACAAATCGTCTCGTTTCGCCTTATTAAATAGTCTCCATTTATCATAACACTTTGAATCTGGTTTCCCGTTTTGAACAGATACGTTGGTTAATGGATAGGGCTTAAAAGAGTTATCCGCCCAGAGAAAGCGGCATTTCTGTAGTT
>NW_016230085.1:0-1256 GCF_001687245.7 Rhagoletis zephyria | reverse complement strand
TAGAAAAAGTGGGAGGACTTGAAAATTATGTAGGCATATTTTCCGATAAGCCAAGGACGCCTTAAGTAAAGCTTACCGTTAAGCGATTACACCAAAAAATAAATTCTCAAACATTTTTTTCTCTTGAAAAAATTTTACATACACTCTAAAAAATTGTTGTTTAAATTTGCGCATATTAAGATAGATAATCTTAATGAATGCAAATTTTATATCTTTACTTTCAAAATGTTTGTAATTTTAAACATTTCATGTGTNTAGTTACTCTTAAAAATATTTTAAGTGCTTCCCCATTCTGAAAACCAGAGTACTGCAGAAGTTACAGTAGTTAGAAATGGGGGTGGTAGTAAGCCGCCAAAAGGCTGTAGAATGTTTATTTTGCGTTTTTCAAACTGGTGTACACGATATATACAGATCTACGGGACCGATTTGGCTCAACTTTATCAATTTTTACCACAAATTATTTTAAACATTTTTTATAGCCCTACGGAGGGATTTGGTGTCCCGTTCTTAAGTTTATTGAATTTGTTTTACTAAACATTTTCATGAAAAGGCAGGTCGATTTCTTCAAAGCAGTAGAAAATTTTAAAATTTTTGACCTACGTAGCGCAAAATTTTTTGTAATTTTCAGACAATGCTCGGTTGAGAAATCTTGTAGGCCATCTTGAAAATAGGGGAATGACTTTTATCCGCGCCATTTTATAATTTTTTTTTTTTTAATTTTTTCTTTTTTTGGAAATTTCTCTTATATATGTACTTTTTGAATGTAGATTAGGGTGGTCCAAAAATTAATGTGAAAGAGTAAAGTCCGAATTTGTATGCTATCACTCCCTAGGGTTGTTCTATATCGAAAAAATATACCCCTGTTTTTTATTTCGAAATCAAAAAAAAATTTAAATTGTTTATTTTACCATTTTTAATACCAGCGATTTTGTTGGGTTTTTGGGGGACCTATAAAATGTGAACTATTTTGAATATAAAAAATGGTTATTTAATCAACTGGATAATATTACCTTAAGTATGCTGAAGAGAAACAGATTTTTTCGATCCATTTCTACGAAAAATAGTTTTTTCCCATATTAAAATACATGGAAAACTTTGAGCACTTTGAGCAACCTCGAAACATTTTCCTATCTTAAAGTTAAAAAAACCGGGGTATAGTTTTTTCGATATAGAGCAACCCTAGGGGATGAGAGCATTAAAATTCCGACTTAGGGCCTGTGCCAATTGATAGAAAAGTTCTCTGGGTAGTAAATTTT
>NW_016230084.1:0-1256 GCF_001687245.7 Rhagoletis zephyria | reverse complement strand
CGCCGCTTTTCGTACTTAAATAAATTATTTGGGCTCTTATTCCAATCTTGCCTTGAAGATTGCAATGGGTAGTAAGTCCGGGATGAACACAAAGCTTTTTATTCAAATTCCGGTTTGTACGTACGTAGTTAGCTAGGTTTTTGTGTTTTACCAGCAGCTAACTATCTAGTATAGCCACTGCCTATGCTAATTTTAAGAATGATTTTAAATGCATACATAAATATGTGCCAATAATCACCTCATTTGCCTTGCTAATCAGCTAAGTAGAGCTTATCAATCACTAACCTTTCTTAATAACCTTGATATACTATCATATATATGTATGTATATATAGTATGTATTTATGTTTGAGCTGTGTGCAAATGTGTTCATGGACTATTTAAATAAAATAATGTATAGAATTTCAAAGTCTCATATAACATATACCACATTAGTGAATTAATTCTGTGGAATCTTGTTTAAGAAAATTATCTAAATTCACCATCAAAATATATGTCGACTGCAGAGCAATAAAAAAGAGAGATAAAAGAAAGATAAGCTTTTCAGTCAAAACATACAACGTTGAAGAAATCCGCTGCAGATGATTATTCAATATACTAACTCTGGATAACGAAACTAAAACGAGTTAAAAATTAAAAAAAAAAAAAAATGTTTAAACAAATGTGTTTCCTAAAACTACTGCTACATGGAAAGCAGCGGGGGTTTTACCCCTATTTCAAACATCTTCGATAGAACGTTCAGTTAGACATAAGGAAATAATAATGCTACTTATTTTCAAGGGATTTTTGTTAGTATCAATTTTGAGCAAATTAGCGTACTTAAATTTCGAAATTTCGAGGTTTCTAGCATTTCTGAAATTTACCGTTGATTGAAAAGTGGGTGTAATTTCAGTTTTTCTTTTACGTGGCAAGCACAACAATCATACCGAGTTTGGTACGAATTGATCGAACGGTTACCGAGATACACATAAGTGGTCATAAGTGGGCGGTGTCACGCCCATTTTCCAAATTTTATCATAAACGTATTTTGCGCTATAGAATTATTGCAAACATCAATTTTGAATAAATAAGATGAAGATTTAAAAATTTTCAACCATTTGGTATGTTCTACGAAGGCCAACAATTGTGGACAGCTTGAAAGAAATTGGTTGAGCGGTTACCAAGATATACACATTTAATCATAAGTGGGCGCGGCTACGCCCATTTTGCAAAACTTTCTAATATTATTATTTTTCGTCTTAAAATCATTGTAAATAT
>NW_016230083.1:0-1256 GCF_001687245.7 Rhagoletis zephyria | reverse complement strand
TGCAAAATCTCACACAAAGTGGCAAGGTCTTTCTGGCCGGTGAAGTACAGAAGGCGTTCAAAGGAATTTCTAAGATGAATAAGCGCTAACTCTGGATGATAGGCCACTGTCTAATAGAAACTGAACGCCCTTTCCGGCCTATATTGCCGTAGCATCCGTTTGGATGACGACGATTACTGTCATTCCTAAATTAGAGCGCTAAGCGTTGCGGCTTAATATTTGGCGTTTTCTCATTTCGTTTCGTTTCTTTCTATTCTCGTCTCCTTTTCCCCTTTTTTCCCTATCTCTTTCCTTCTGTCCTTAGCGCCCAAGTTCAATACGTAACCGTATAAAAAAAGGCAAAATAAAATAACGAAATAGGCAAGAAAAGGCACTAGAAACCGCAGAAAGGGCAAAAGAAGGGACTAAAAAAATAAAAAAATCGTAAAATTATCGAAAATAATAATTTATTTTAGAAATGCTAATTTTACAAGTAAAAAGAGAAAAACTAGTTTCAGTATATGAAAATTTTGTACTTTGAAATTTTGACTATTTTCTCCTTTCGAGTTTTTAACTCACAACTTTTCTGGCAGCATTTTCATTCGATTTTCGCGAAAAAAAATCCTTGAATATACTAAACGTGCGCTCGATGTGGGTTAATACAAATGGCGCCCAATTTAAATATGGAACGTTGAAAACATTCATATTATATCCCTTTTATAAACTTTACAAGAGACAGGTCTCTCTAGCCCAATGTTTGGATTTTTTTATTTATTAGTTATAATTTTTTTAGTACTATGAAGTACAGGTTTAAATTGTTCCAACGGTATAATGTTTTTATTTGAAAATTTCAAACTTTTATACTTAATCACACAATCGTTAAATAATGGTGGCTGCTCAGAAACTAGTCAAACCAACCACGCATATAAGCAGTTTCTTGCAAATGATCGACGGCTTAGCAACGCAAGTAATTAAATACCAGCACACAGATTAGCTGCTTCAGGGTTATTTGTGTTCATAAAACGAATGCACAAAGACAGATGCGTGTAAATAAGCTAAGCTATGTAATAAAAGTGCACTTTATTATAAGCTACTTATGCATATGCTTATAATATACATAGTACATACATAAATATGTATATTGCTTTACAGTTAATCTTTCAATTTGCACTATCTGCACTTATCAACTACACAGCTGTATTTGTCGTCCAGCTTAGCTGTGTTGTTGTTAGTAGTGCCTGCGCTGGCCTGGCGGCAATGGAAAAATACAATAGGGG
>NW_016230082.1:0-1256 GCF_001687245.7 Rhagoletis zephyria | reverse complement strand
AAATGGTACTAGATTATATGTATTAATTTTATATCTGTATACTAAAAATATTTCGCCGCAGAAAATGACTTAAAAAATAAAAACCGAATAAAAACTTTTCACGGTTTTTTTTTTTGTACTAGATTACTAAGCTCTATCTAATTCCACGATGTAGAGAACAAAGGTGGCGCGCTCCGCAAGCTTTGGTTCTGCCGTTCTTACCCATTCTCAAGTAAAAGTTAACAAATTCACTAAAACTTAAAAAAAACACAGTTTTTTAATATGCTATAGGTAGTTAATGACGTCGGGGCTTCTTACTCAAATTAAACTGAACAGTTTAACCTGCTACAATATCCAAAATGGATTTGCTTCGCGAGCCTCCCAAGGCACCTCGAGCTCATTGCCTACTTTAGGTGGACACCGAGCGACAGTCTCTACATGCTCGAGTTTTTCTCGACAAAGGAAAGTTGTTTTAAGGATCTAAACTTGTTAAGATCAGTGAACCCCATTAGGTGTGAATTTTCTGCTAGGTTGTTTCGCTGAGCGTAGCGAAAGATTATTGTTTTACTTGTAATCCAAAATACTTTAAACTAATTTTGCCTTATTTAGGGCCGTTTGCACCATGTCTAGTTAACGCTAACTGGAGGTACATCCTTCAGTTAAGCACGATGGGTGTCGATAACGTCGATAAAGATGTTTAACAGGGAGTTAGAATTAACTAGACATGGTGCAAACGGCCCTAAGTCGTAAACTAGAACTATACTTATTTTTAACAGTCGTATTGTAATTTTGGTAAGTGTTAATTTAGAATAAATATGTAAAATAACACCAATTTATCAGATTTTTCTTGATTTGAAAAGCGGGAACCTGATTTTTTCAAATTTCCATTTTTAGAATAACTCGAAACCCGGTTTTCGATAAGAGGCAGATAGTCGAACATCGTAGTATGGCGTCAGAATTGTGGTAAAATCATCATATATGATTAGAAAGACCCAAAGTGGCATTGGTCAAGTCAAACCCACGCTAGGTGACAAAATAGATTGTTGCATCATTGAAAATCAGCCAAAAAGTTTCACTTTGCGATATTTGAAGCAGCAGATGCACAATATTTGGATTCTATGTACATCAACATTAAAAATGCATTTGACGACGCGTGCAAATGTCTGCGATTTTAGAATACAAATGGTCTGGGTCTCGCCGCGATGGTTTGTAACAATCGACTTCATAACAGAATTTCGTCAAAAGAAAGTTACGGTTTCGGTGTGGTTACACTGAAA
>NW_016230081.1:0-1256 GCF_001687245.7 Rhagoletis zephyria | reverse complement strand
AATCGTATTTACGAACTGAGTTCTTTTAAATTCAAAATGTAAGCTACCATCATGATGGAAAATACGTTTACCAAAAAAAAAGCCCGCTATGTGGCGCGGGAGTCGAGTTATTTATAAAAGTCGGATTTATGAGCCGATTTCGTTGAAATTCAAAGTATAAGCTACCTGCATGATGAAAAAAGCATTTGCGAAAAACGGACCCGATAAAAGCCTTATTTATGAACCGATTTTGTTAATGCAAATTCGAAACGTTTATTACTTTCATGATGATTTTTTTTCATTCTAAATATATATGTACATACATACATAAAATGATAGCCGTATTCCTTGTTCGGACTAAACCCAAAAACCGGTCAAATTGTCGGAGGTTATACCTTGCATATATTCCTATTATAGCCTATTAGACTACACGCCGGTGTTGCTGGAGTAGAGTTACTTATAAAAGTCGTATTCATTAACCGATTTCGTTAAAATTCGCAAAGTGAGCTACTTGTATGATGAAAAATTCGTTTCCTAAAAATGAACCCGCTATATTTTATAAAATCTGATTGAAATTCATAGTGCGTAATTCATGACAAGCAGTGCTTTTACAGAAAAGGGACCTAATGGATTGCGCTGTAGCCGAAATATATAGAAACCCAAACGGGGTTTGATCTGCTTTGGCCCTATATTCATCTTAGACGAATTTACTTTTCATATGGCTAAATGGAGGAATCGTTTAAGTATGCATGTAAGGACGGCAACATTGTGTAAGCGCACCTTTGTCTGACGCCCTCATACACCCTTAATGCGATTTTGCATTTACCTCCGATTGATAGAAAGAAACCAGTTTATAAATATTAAGACAAATTGTAAAAGTGGCGAATCGCCAAGGAAAGATTCGACCACATCCTTCCCAGAAGGTAGGATCCTTATAAGGACTTTTATTGGCTTACATGGTACATCGAGCCAATGTTGAAGTTGCAAGATCATAGAAGAATATTACGCACGCTTGGCAGAGATCTTACAGGTGGAGATAAGACCATCGGTAAAACTCATAACATCGAAAGGGATTAGTATTCGATATGGTATCACAGCGCTATTAGCCTCTGTATCAGGAGGATCCTGCTCTTTATTCGTTTCAATTTAAACTAAAAATTTCTACTTTATAGACCGATTTTGCTTTTAAGCGCTCTTTTTGTGTTGGCCAACGCAAAAGATCTTATTACGCGCCGCGAAGCAAGCGGGCATTGGCTAGTATAATTATATATAAATAT
>NW_016230080.1:0-1256 GCF_001687245.7 Rhagoletis zephyria | reverse complement strand
CGTTTCTGGTAAAGAGAAAAAGTTGAAATTTGTGGTCCAGTGTAATTGGAATATTTTTTAAGTTTTTGAAACTCAATTTTTCCTCAAAAACTGGTTTTCTTTCCAAACAAAAAGTTTAAAAAGCGCAATAAAACCAGTTGGAAATAAGGCCATATTGAAATTATGGTTTTATTTCCAATCGCAAAGCGAAACAACGCCATTATGGCCTTATTGCGTATGGTGTTATTGCAGCCCTCCTAGAAAGCGCCAAAAAGCGCCAAAAGACCTTGACGTACATTTCTGAAGCCTTTTTGACACGGCACTCTCTCACAGTAAGAATTGGTTTAGTCATTGAAAAAAAAACTTTCAAAGTCCTCATTTAAAAAATATTTCTCATCTTCGAGTCATGTACGACTTTTTACCAAAGCACAAAGTGCTTGCAAGAAGCGTAGCCCGTTGATAAGGTGTTTCAAAATACAACTACGGTAATCTAAATGATTGAAACATGACTTTATATTTTCGAGAATACAAATCTCGGTCAAAATTAAATCTTCCACTTTACATTTCACTGATAAGCTTTGTACCTACATCATTGACAGCCTCACAAATCAAACAGAAGCAGCTGCTATGCGTTATTACAATTAACCTTAAGCAACTTGGATCTTGCTCCACAGCTATTATTTCACTTGTAATTGACTGATTATAGTTACCACATTTTCTTGAGTTCAGCATGACCTCATGAGGTGGCCTATTAAATCCCTCTCGCCTGCGGATAGCAATTTTATATTTATTTCTTCTCCATATATTCGAGTCATGAGTCTTGGGGTAAATCGCCCATCACACACGTCCCAGGTAAGAAGGTTTGTGAAATGCATATTTCAACCTTCTATGAATAAAACAGATTTTTTTCCTCCACATTTAGTTAAAATGATTTTTAGCACGGGAAAATTATATTTGAGTAAAAATAATAATTTGACACCAACCTCACGGACATACATATGTATAAGGGGTATTCTCGCAGTCTTACAAAGTCCTTGCACGGTGAACGAATTGCACGGTTTGCAAAACTGTCCCATAGAAAAACCAGAGCTTTGCACAATGCATAGTGTAGATTTCTTACTATTGAGCCGATACAAACATACATACAAGATCTGCACTAGTCGCTACCTTTGACCTCCCATATCTAGAAAACTGTCCATGAATTGGCCTTGCACCTATTGACCCTTTTGAAAGCAGTTTAAGTGAAAAATGATTTTAATTTTTGGAATTTTATATGG
>NW_016230079.1:0-1256 GCF_001687245.7 Rhagoletis zephyria | reverse complement strand
TGCTGCTGCAAATGTGATTTGTAGAGCAGCTGAAATGAGGCAGAGGATTTCGTTGAATTATTGCTTTTGCTGCCATTGCCGCTGCCAGCTATAGATGTTATGCATGAGCTGCTGCCTGGCATTGTTGTTGGGGCTGGCGGCGCTTTTGTTATTGTTGTACAACGGACGTTTGTTGCGGATGCAATTGAAGTTATCGATGGGGGAGCTGTTGTCGCGGCAGATACCGTGTGGAGTGGCAATTGTGTGCCTGAGGTCTGTGTCATTGGCATCACTTGTTCCATGAGATATTGGTCAATTTCCTTTGGGTCAATATCGCTGTTGCTCATTGAATTTGGCGCCATGTAGCTATGTGCCGTTGCGAATTTTCCCATTGCATATGGTAGGGGTGTTTTGTTGCCGCTGCTGCTGCTGTTATTGTTGATCGCAGCAGATGCCGATGTCGCGGCGCAGGATTCCAGATAATTTAGCACTCCAATGGAATGTGGCGAGTTGCAATCATCAGTGCTGTTGGGGCCACAATTGTAGCCGAGATATTGGCCTGCTAAATAAGTGCCAAAGCTATCGCTCTCAGTGGCATCTACACCATAAACGCGCCCGGGATGCATAGAACTAGCAGCCGCGCTTTGATAGTGTGGCGAAGCCAACTCATTGGCAGCCAGAATTTCGCTGGCGGAACGCGGGAAATCCAAAAGGCCTGCACTGTATGAGCTCTCATCCAAAGATATGTATTCGCGCGCCCCATCCACTAGCACACCATAACTGGCAGCCAAATCGGCACGCCCCGCAACTGACTCACTCGAGGGTTGCAAAAGTTTCTGAGACTGTGTTTGCCCGTGTGTAGGAGTACGTTTGCCGTTCAGATTGGCGCTCAATAAACTGCTACTGCTTAGTGTGTAAGGTGTGGCAGGCGGTGTGAGAGGTTGTCCGTCAGCCGAGGTGCTTGCACCGGTCGACTGTAGCGAGCTGGCCGTTGAGCAGGGTGAATCCATTGGACGCGCGTAATCATAACGTTGCTGCTGTGCTAGTTGTTGCTGCCCAAAATCAAGTCCCGCCAACTCAGTCATCAGGCCACCATTGGCAGCGTTGTGCAAGGAAGCAGCGCATGCGTTATTCAATGAGTTGATAAATGCTTCGCTATTCAGCATGTCGGCAGCACACGTGATTTCACTGATATTACTGTGAAAATTTGGGTCAGTGTTATAGGCACCCAATTCTTCGATTCTGCTGATATTTCCCTGTTGTGACGTTTGCTTTGT
>NW_016230078.1:0-1256 GCF_001687245.7 Rhagoletis zephyria | reverse complement strand
TCTTGTAGTAAATTGTTCCTGAGCGGTTCAGTTCTGCAGCTCTTATTACGTTCTCCAACATCAGACTAAAGAAGTCACATGAAAGGGAGTCAGGGCGTCTGAAACCCCGTTTTGTGGCGAACGGCTCGGAGAGGTCTTTTCCAATTCTGACAGAGCTGGTGGTATTGCTCAACGTCATTTTACACAGCCGTATGAGTTTTGAGGGGATACCAAATTCAGACATAGCGGCGTATAGGCAACTCCTTTTAGTGCTGTCAAAAGCGGCTTTAAAGTCGACAAATAGGTGGCGAGTGTCGATCCTTTTCTCGCGGGTCTTTTCCAAGATTTGGTGTATTGTGAATACCTGCTCTATGGTGGATTTGCCAGGTCTAAAGCCATACTGATAAGGTCCAATCAGTTCATTGACGGTGGGCTTCAGTCTTTCACACAATACGCTCGATAAGACCTTGTAACCTATGCTTGGAAGGCTGATCCCGCGGTACTCCGCGCGAATGGCGGGGTCACCTTTCTTGTGGATTGGGCAGAGCACACTTAAATTCCAGTCGTCGGGCATGCGTTCATCTGACCATATTCTGCACAAGAGTTGATGCATGCACCTTATCAACTCCTCGCCGCCGTACTTGAATAGCTCAGCTGGCAGGCTGTCAGCTCCAGCGGCTTTGTTGTTTTTCAGCCGCGTTATTGCTATACGTACCTCGTCATAGTCAGGCGGTGGAACGTCGACTCCGTCATCATCGGCTGCGGGCTCGGGTTCTTCTTCTCCACAACTTTCCGTGAGGCTACCATTTAGTAGGACGGAAAAGTGTANAGGCGGTGGAACGTCGACTCCGTCATCATCGGCTGCGGGCTCGGGTTCTTCTTCTCCACAACTTTCCGTGAGGCTACCATTTAGTAGGACAGAAAAGTGTACCCTCCATAATTTAAGTACGCTCTGGACATCAGTTAGTAGGTCGCCATTATTGTTCTTACAGGAGTGCGCCCCGGTCTTTAAACCTTCCGTAAGTCGCCTAACTCTCTGGCAAAAGTTTCGGGCATTCCTCCTATCGGCCAGCATTTCAAGCTCTTCGCACTCACGTATTTCGGCCTGTCTCTTCTTATTACGGCAAATACGTCTCGCTTCCCTCTTCAGATCCCTATAACGGTCCCACATAGCGCGCGTTGCACCCGATCGCAGCGTGGCCCTGTAGGCGGTATCCTCTTTCTCTGCAGCTTCCAGACACTCCTCATCGCGTTAGTTGTTCTTTCGGGCTTGCTGA
>NW_016230077.1:0-1256 GCF_001687245.7 Rhagoletis zephyria | reverse complement strand
ATATTGTACGTAGATGCTTTCGTGTTTCGTTTATTGGATTGATGATGTGGTATTTTCTTTCAACAACTCGCTGAACTCTACCAGAATTCCTGAAAAAGTTTCATTATAATATTCCACGCACAATGAATATTTCTACGAAATTTCATGCATCTCTAAATGAGCAGCACACGCAAGGCTACACAAACACAAATTGTTTTGAATTAACTTCCTCGGTTCAAGGCGAGGGCCCAACCATAAATGAGAACAATGCAAAATACACAAAAATATAATTTGAGTCTGAAATTTCGTACATTTAGTTGCCTTTTTTTTCTCCTTTTGCTGTAGAATTATCAAAAGCATAAAACGAATACGACCGCCAAAAATAAATGTCGTAAAAACTCGACTCTTGGCTGAGTGCGTAAAAAAAAGAAAGGAAATTGCTTTACGACTCCGGCAATGTTGGTTGGGAGTTGTTGTCGCCGCTGCTGTCATGTCGGTTGTCGTGCGGATTAAAACGGCGGCGCAGCAGTAAAATATCATAAATTGTGACAGAGGCAAATAAAAAGAAGATGGGGAGTTAAAAAAGCAAGGAAACAAGTCAACGTGAGAAATGGAAGCAATGCAATGAATGGTTGATAAGCGGGTAACTCCTCTTGGATTAACTACGAGAGGCAGTCAGTCACTCAGTCGGCCAGTCATCAGAGTTAAGAGGAGCGGCAGGAGTGGCACTACAACAAGCGAAAGTGTCCCCGCCTCCCCAGTGGCACAAAAACGCGTACCGCATAAAATGCGAGCGCTCTGCAGGAATGTTGACAGGCGTCAAAACGGAAGTAAGGAGAGGTAATCCAAAGGTGGCAAGTGATTATGAAGGCAGAAGCGTTCGTAAGTAGATATATTTAAGTAGAAGGCTTGAAGGTGAAGTTAAGTACAAAAAAAAATAAAATAAAGTAAAAAATAAACGAGCGAGGGTGCAGCATAACGGCAATTAGTAAAAGCCGCAGCCGAGATAGTGATTGCATGGCAAGCAAAAAAAAAAAAACAAAAGAAAAGAGTTTCATAACAACGAGGAATCAAGAAAGTGTGACTTGTTGGGAAGGAGGAGGAACAGTTGCGCCAACCACTAACTAACCAAGTCCAAAGGAGCACCGGCGGCGTATGGCAAGCATTCAGCTGAATTAAAATTCAATTGAATTAACTGCTTCGCATTCGCTGCACTCACTCGTTCGTTACTTTCCTCTTGGGATTGCTGCAACGATAAGACAACGTCGACGCAGTGT
>NW_016230076.1:0-1256 GCF_001687245.7 Rhagoletis zephyria | reverse complement strand
AGCATAAACAGCAAGTCAGCAGTGAAAAGGCTGAAACGCATTAACTTTTTTTGGCTATTATCGGCATTTATTTTCTTTTAAAGTACTTTTTTTTTAATTTTATCTATGGATAGCGTTATGTCTTGGACAAGTTCTTGGGCGAGTGCGTGAAGAGAAACAGTCGAAAGCAGAAATACCAATTTTACAATACACTTATGTACATATGCATGTAGGTATGAGTTTTATTTTTTTCGTTTTTGATTTCCAAAGAATTCATTGACCTTTCACTTCAACAGTGCTCTCACGCACTCAGCACATTTTTGGCCAAATTAACAAAACCCAACAAAACGAAATCGATCGTACACAGCGTATTGAAGTGAGACGATTCGGCGGTCGATATTAAGCAACAATCAACCGACAACTGTTCAAGCAACAGGCATATAAAGAACAATATTTACATACAATCGCACATACATACTTAAGTATCTATTGGGGTGATTGATTCGGTTTTTCTAAACCGGTTNTCAAACCTGTTTTTGCTTTTCCAGGCCTTTTCTGGTTTAAGTGAAACGTCTAAATAGTTTTTAAATTATATCTTAAGTTATTTGGTGATAGACAGTATATCATATTTGATTCCAATAAATGAATGTTTGGTGCTTAAAAATTTTCTACGTGTTTGGTCGAGCTTCTCCTCCAATTCGTGTTCTAATTCTTGATATTATGACACAAATGGGGAAAATAAACACATTGACTTCACCTTCGAAGAGGATTTTTTATGGCAAAAATAAACTCGGAGGTTTGCCATTGTGCCGAGGGGCGATCGCTATTTAAAAACACAATTTTTATGTTACTGGAACCATACATTGAACCATGGGCCGCCCGAGTGGCAGTAGGCACATCTCATCACTCGGCTACGGTGGCAAGGGCACTTACCCAAATCCGAAAGAAAGTCAGAAAAATTCAATAATTTAATATTAAAACAAAACCTAATGCGAATTTTTTACTTTTGATCTAAAAAAAATTTGATTTTATTTTGCTTTGCCCTTTTCTAAATAAAATCTAACTTTACTGTCAATAGTTTTATTGTAATTTTTGGTTATACCTTCATACCTAAGCCACTGTATGAAAGCTATGTAAAATAAAACCGGTTTATCCGGAGTATTCTTAATTTCAAAATCGGAAACCGGTTTTCTTAAACTGCAATTTTTCAAACTGGTTTTGGAAAAAACCGAATAATCGAACACCCTAGTATATATGTATGTATGTAGTTAGGTAGG
>NW_016230074.1:0-1256 GCF_001687245.7 Rhagoletis zephyria | reverse complement strand
GTCGCAGTTGAATTTGGAATATACAATCAAAAATTTTCAATAGAGGCAAGCAACTTTGGCGTAAATGTTGAGAATGGTTCCTTAACTATATTTATTGAAAACCATAAGCAGACGACATAATTAGCAGAAAAACTCTGATGCAAGTAAGTAGTAGCTAATTTCGTTTGCGTACTCATCACACCCGTCACAGTGACTAAAATTCAGATAGCTCATTCAGATTAAATTGTTTTTGAATTTTTTTCTAGGCATTGTCTATATCTCGGGAACCTATGTATTAGAAAATACTCGTTTTAAAGAATTTTATATTACAGTTTAAGAATTAAGCCTTAAAATGTGAGTTGACATTTCACACCCGTCACCATGGAATGAGCCATATGTATTATGTATCCCTACTCTATGCAAACTGGTATAATAATCACTAAAATATACATCTTACATATATAAATACTTTCCTTTTCAATCACCACGTGTATAAAGAAATGACAACCAATTATGCAAGTCAATCAACATATTAAGTATTCAACGCACTGAACACGAGTAATGTGTTTTCATAAGTATACAGTGAAACCCGCTTAAGTACCCCTCCGCTTAAGTACCTAACCCGCTTAAGTTCCCAACATTTTTGGACACCGTGAATTTTTTAATGTATTCTGAAGAAAATCCCTCTTCAAAAGTACCACCCGGCTTATGTACCCAACCCGCCTTAGTACCTACATTTTTCATACCCCATTTACTATTTTACTTATAATTTTCCCCTTATAAGTGTTTTTTTTTAAATTTCCTCAAACATTTACATATTTTCAAATTCAGTGGCAGCGCTACACACCTTCGAAAAAAAAATTCTAAAAAATCAACGGTAATTTTTAACCACTTGAAACTTGCGCACTAAAATTGAATGGGCTATAAAACTGTATACTCATAAAAAATTTAAAAACTTCTGAAAAATTTTGATGAATTTTTTTCAATATTCTGCCAAATTTTTTAGCTTATATTTTAAGTTTCTATGGTATTTGTTAGGTAATGAATTTTTTTAAAAAATAAACATACATAATTGGCAAACAATATCATTTTAAATTTGGTCCAAAATGATATGCCCCGTTTGTAAGTATGTATAAATATGTATAATCAATGACTTTTTAATTTAATTTTTGTTAAAATGACATAAAATTACTTTATCTGTTTTTTAATAAAGTTTTTTTTTAATGTATTTACGTGTTTAAATAATGCTACGATCTTGGTTTTAACATACGTATACT
>NW_016230073.1:0-1256 GCF_001687245.7 Rhagoletis zephyria | reverse complement strand
TTTAACTTTTGCCGAACCGTAGCGATAATTTCACAGAAACTTCCATGCCCATATGATGGCGAGCATTTTTTTTCGTTAGCTGCGTATTTTTCTACTGTTTTCGAAAGAGTCCTAGAAATTAAAGTGATTGGTCGGTCCTCTTGTGACAGAACTGCGCCTATTGCGTAATTAGAAGCATCAGTTGTGAGCTCAAAAACTTTATTCAAATTGGGGTAGCTCAGCATAGCATCTCTTGAAATTAAACGTTTTTAGTTTTTTTGCAACGCTGCGATTGCTTCCGAGATGGTCTTATAATGCCATCTTCTAGAAGTTTGTTAATTTGTCTTTCGACCTCCGATTTTAATGACATCGGATATGGATAGCATCGAGAGTAGATTGGGTTGTCGGTTTTTGTCCTAATCTCTGCTTTTACTGCAGTTGTACAGGTCAGCTTTTCGTCGGGTTCCACAAACGGTTTGGAGTGCTGGTTACAGAGGTCATGGAGCTTTCCTTTCTGCATCTCTGACATGTGCTCTATTTTGATTTCTAAACTATTGACAGATTTGGATACTTGCTGTTTGATTTTGACTTTTTTGCCATTTTTGATTGTCATATAAGTAGAAGTGTGTATTGCTGCATTTAACTGTTTGAGGCTGTCGTTGCCGAGGATACCATGGAATGATCTACCTGAGGGCAAAATGAAAAATCCAAAGTTTTCGTCGTTTAAGCCGAAAAGATTAAAAAAAAATGTGATGGGATATTTTGATTTTTCCTCCGACTGAGTTTGCGTAAAAAATATTTTGGTTTGGCAGTGGACTTTTTGCTAATGAGGGTTGTATTTCGTTTTTAATGGATCAGTGTCTATAAGAAATTTTAGTACCTCTCCATTACCGGTTTTGCACTGAATATACAGCAATGCAGAGTGCTTTAGCCTAAAAAATGAACATCACAAAATTCTTCGCATACCTTTTGGTCGCTATGTGCGTATTTTGAATATTCCTGATAGTAGTCTTCGTCCCAAGATTGGGTTTCTTGTGCGTCGTTGTAGATTGCGTCATATCCGTCGATGTCGTATTGGTTTCCGCTAGCTTCATAGTTAATTCTTGGAATCTTATTAGGAATATTTTTAATGTATTGATTTGTCGGTCGACTTCCATAGGTGTGGATGGTTTCGGCTGTGTTGGCCATGGGTCTATTTGTTTGATTACTTGACCTGTTGAAGTACTGGGGCTGTTGGTACTGGAGTTGTTGGTATTGGGGTTGGTGGTATTGAAGTT
>NW_016230072.1:0-1256 GCF_001687245.7 Rhagoletis zephyria | reverse complement strand
AAAACACTACAGTACAGATATATCAATAAACACGTACGAAAGAAAAGGAACACATACGTTTATAAATAAAAATGTACACAACACATATACAACAAGTAAGAAAGTCTAAGTTCGGGCGGAGCCGAACATTAAATACCCGGCGCAAGTATCGGACGGTACTAGCTCTTACTGCCAATATAGGAGTATTACATTTATGGTTGTAATACATACTTATGTTCACAATTATTTATTTTAATATTTTTTTATTTATTATTTTCATAAGACTATTTTTTAGGCGAATTTAAAAAAAGCTCAATATATACAATGTTAGAGGGATATACGTTGGTTATAGACGTTCAGGGATTCTATTTTAATAGGAAATTTATTGCCAAAGAAGTCAGCATATCAACATATATATAACTTATATATCATATATAAAAACGTTTCTTATTCAACCTCCTTTTGAAGAATCTAAGTTGATGATACCGGATTAAACAACTAATAACTGGTTATATCATAATCATCATGGATTAAAATGGGAAGATGGTGATTCGACTTTAATAGCTGTTATTGAATATATCCATTCATTAATGAAAAGAAAATATTATATATTCTATGTTAAAGGGTTGGAGAAAATCAGATGGATTCAACGTTTATTCGGATACGATATTTTTTATATAATTTAGATGATTTAATTTGCCCAAATTTAAAGAATTTATNTGGATACGATATTTTTTTATATAATTTAGATGATTTAATTTGCCCAAATTTAAAGAATTTATATATATAAAAAATATAAAAATAAATACTTGTAAATATCATGATAATTCTATGATATGTGCTGAAAAAATGTAATAATATTAATAGAATTTATTTCTTAATTAAATATCTAATAATAAATAAAACTAAATAAGTAATTATAAAACTTTATTTTATTTCAAATCAAATTTTTTTGTTCTCATCATCAACATCAGCAGATCTTTCCATTCATATGTGAAAGATAAAAAGATTTCGTATTATCTTTGAATTTGTTAGACATTCGGTGACTCTTTTGAATTTAATAAGTTTGTCTTTCAATGAATATAAACGAGAAAAACAAGTATCTTAATCTTTTTCCGAAACGATGTGTTATTAATATCTCCTGTTTCTATATCAAAATATGAGTTTTCATATAAAGTATGCTTAACAACTTTTCTCACTAAGTTAGCAATACATGAATGAATAATGCTAGATGAATAAAACTTTTAAATATACACATACTTTTATAAGCATTTTTT
>NW_016230071.1:1004-1256 GCF_001687245.7 Rhagoletis zephyria | reverse complement strand
CCCGGCGGTTGTACACGTCCACGATGGCGAAGGTGGCGAAGAAGGCGAGGATGGAGCAGACGAGGGCAAAGAGGACAATTAGAAGGAGGTGGTGAAGGGGAGGGTGGTGAGCTGAGGAGGTGGGAGAGGAGAAGACCGAGGTGACTGATTTGAGGGGCAGAAGAAGGACGCAACGGCGTTTGATTTTGCTGCCGACGCCGCCGTTTTCAGTGTCCCAAAGTAGAAGGGATGGCATTTTGAAGTTGATTCTAT
>NW_016230071.1:660-915 GCF_001687245.7 Rhagoletis zephyria | reverse complement strand
CAGAGCTGTTGTCTGTTTGCTTGTTCTGAAGAAAGTGAGAGTTAGAAGAGGAGAACTGGAATCAGTTTACGAGCGCAGCACTTTTCCAGTGTTGTTTGCCAGTTGCAGCAGTGGTGGTGGTGGTGGTGGCAGTTGTAAAGTTAGGAGAAAGAAAGAGAAAGGGGAGCAATGTGCCCTTACCTTACCTTACCGTCTGCTCTAATAATGAATGGCAGTGGAAATGAAGAGGAAAGAAAGAAAGTGAGAGAAGAGGGA
>NW_016230071.1:305-574 GCF_001687245.7 Rhagoletis zephyria | reverse complement strand
GGGTAATTCAGCTGCCTTCCATCCTTTTTGCTCGTTGTAGACTTTGTCCATCTGTGCTGTTGCTGTTGCTGTTGCTGTTGCTGTTTGCTTCAGTTCTGCTGCTGCCCGGTGGTAGCATCGGTTGAGGCACAGTGCACAGTTCCCGCCAAATGAAGAAAGAAGAAAAACAGAAGAAGCGAGGTTGTGGGCGAGTTCAAGTTGAAGAGGTAGAGGGGAAAAGTGAAACTAGTTTGTCTGCTGCTGCTGCTACTGCTGCTGCTGTGCGAGGG
>NW_016230071.1:0-291 GCF_001687245.7 Rhagoletis zephyria | reverse complement strand
GGGGGGGGGGAGGAAAATGATAGGGGTGAACGGATGCAGATGGTCATCAGCAGCGGCAACTGTTGAGGTGAGGGTGGTGATCGTCTTGGTGGTCGTCTTCGCGATGGCAGTTATCAGAGGTCACTCTGCACTCTGCTGAGCTCGATTGAAGCTAATTGAGCCTGCCCGGGTAAACTTTGTACTTCAGAAAAAGTATTTAAAAAAATGTAATTTTGAAAACTGAAATAAAGTAATTTGATTGCGTTTGCCACTAGAACTCTACGGTTGTTTTCGTTTAGACTAAAGTTTTCT
>NW_016230070.1:0-1256 GCF_001687245.7 Rhagoletis zephyria | reverse complement strand
TCGATGGTTGCTTCATCTAAATATGTATAAGCACATGCGTTTTTTTTTTGTTTTGGTAGAAAGTTAATTGGGATTTGGTTAATCACGTAAAAAAAACAGACACAGCAGTACAACAAAATTTGTAGTTGTAAGAGTAAATGGTTCGATAAATTTGTGCCATTCAAAACGACCTTTTGGTACAGAGCTTCTGTTGCAAGACAAAACAGAAATTTTATAAATCCTTGCACTTAATTGTTAGTATTATGTGTTTTTTTTTGGTACATATGCATGTAAATAATAAATGTTCATTGGATAGCATTTAGGTTAGTCTGAGTGTTTAAGATGCTTAGAGATTTGATTTAGTGTTTGTGAATTTGGACAATTTTATTTTTACTGCTATTCTTCTAGTAAATTATTGTGAGCCACTGCCTTTAAAACTATAAAAAATATACACAAAATTTACAAGTTTTAAATATGATTGTTATCTTAAATGAATAATCCAGAATTTTTCTGTAAGACAAAAATTAGGCTGAATCAAATCTGTAGTAGATTTAAGTTACTGGAAACCAATAGAGCTTTTAATTCCCCCAACAAGTCAAAAATTATGGCGCCTTGCCCTGACTAGGGAACCTAAACTTTTCTCGATTACTTTATATATTATAAAATTACTTTTTAGGTATGATAATTTTCTACCCAATATTTTGCGCTTTGAAAGAATTTAATTATATCTTCTGTCAAAACCAATCGTGACTTAAGCCGCTTTAAGACAGAACTGTAGTGAGTATACTTTATCATCGATATTAAAACAAATATTTCCGTGAAATCCCTATCTCAATCTTTATTTCAATTTCAATCTTGAATCTTAATCTTATTCTACTAAACCTTATATCACCGCGTAGCACGTTTCTATAATTCGCTCTCAATATGATCGGAGGCAGTAATGGGGATAAGAAGGGAGAGATAGGCATTTGCGACGCATCCCAAGTATGTATAACATTTTCATTATAATTGAATAAATGTTATTCTAACTACACTTTAATTTATTTTTAAGATATTTCAGAATCCTGGCCCAAGCTTTAAACCCTAATCTTCTCTAATAATCAGGAATGACTGCTGACGAAAACACAAGACATTTATCTATTACGGACTTCCCACAGTAACAAAAAGCGTCGCATTAACCCAGGAGATTTACTTAAAATTTTACAAAGGCACATACTAATTGGAAAACGTCTAGAGTGCTTCGTGAATACATTTATGGTATTATTTACAAATGAGAT
>NW_016230069.1:0-1256 GCF_001687245.7 Rhagoletis zephyria | reverse complement strand
TTTGCTTTCCACCACCGCCGCCGAACTGCTTGTTTTGCTGCTGCTGCTACCAATAGTCGCTTTTTCTTTTATTTCTTTTGCTTCGATTTCAACACAGACAGACAGACAGACAGAACAACACTCTAATGCACAAGTGCAAGTGGAGAGAATGCAGCAACAACGGCAGCAGCAGCAGCCGAAGCGAGCGAATACCGAAATTATGTTCAATAATGTTTTCATTCTATTTGCCATTTTAGTTTACCGTTTGCTCTCTTTCCTACTCCCGATCTTTCTTTTTCTTACACTACCAGCGACCAAGGGTGCACTGCTGTGTTCTGCTGCTGCTGATGCCGTCGTAGGAGAAGGCCACTGCTGGCGCCATTAGGGGAATAGGCGCCACCGGGCTCTCCTCATTCCCTCTCTCTCTCCTTTCCCTCTAATTGAATACTGCAAATTGTCCTTTCCTATGTGTGTGTACTGCAGCACTGAAGTTTTGGTGTATATTGTGTGTCACTCCTGCTCCACCAGCACCACCACCACCACCATTGCCACTTATCTAAATATTTGCGCCAATTAATTGTAAATAAGTCACCGAAAGAGAGACACTAGCACTACTACTAATAAATCGGCTCATAATACAGAGAAGAGCACTACTTCTCTTGTCCTGTTTTGGTCTTGTTTTACTATTACGTAGATTTAATTTGATTTGATGTTCTACTCTATCTTTTTATTTTTTTCACTTTTGCTCACGTTTAATTTTGAATTAGAGTTTGGGAGCACTGGAGAAAGCGGTGAGGAAAATTTCCGATTTGTTGTTGGGAATTGGCTTTGCTTTACGGCGATGTGGGGAATTGTCCTTCTCCGTTTTCAGTGCTCAGTGAGCTCTCTTGTTTCCACTTTTGGGTGCTTGCTCTCCTTCTCTCTCTCTCCAAACTCTGCTGCCGTTGTCCTGTTCTGTTCCGTCTCCTCTGTGTTGCCTGGAGAGAGTGCATAGTGCCACTGGCAACTACTATGCCCTTTTCCTATGGACACCAGCAGCAGCCCACAAATTTGAGCACTGCTCTGGGTATGCAAATAGCAGCAGCACCGATTTCAATTGCGGCGGTTTCCGCAGCGAGGCTCTATGTATTATTGTTATTAGTGGTGGTAGTGGTGGTACCGTCATCGTAGCTCTATGCCTTATTAGTCTCGCAGCTTTTCTTCTTCTTATCCTAAAGAAGAGGCCCTCTTTCCTCTTCTTTCTCCTTCTCAACTAAATCATCCTAAGTGTTATGACA
>NW_016230068.1:0-1256 GCF_001687245.7 Rhagoletis zephyria | reverse complement strand
GAGCGATCAATTTCAATGGTAGCGCGCCCCAGAAAATTAAAATGCAATTCTTTAAAATTACATATACACTAGGGTGCTTTTTTTTGCGACTATTGTTTTTTTTCGCTCCTTGCTCGAAATTTTCTGGAAAACACTTTGAAAGAAAACTCCCTGAAAATTTTAGCGCTTAAAATTAACGTTAAAATATATAAAATATAAAATATATGTAAACTTTGATTTTTTTTGTAAACTCTACAGCCCAGAGGCATTTTACGATATAATCTTGGTCATTGATGGGGTTTCTTCAGAATTGAATGCTCTGTATTCATTGTGGCGTAATCCTTGCTCGCACCAGCGAGGTAGTACGGGTCGCTATTATACCATAAAATGCCTCTGAGTTGTAGAGTTTAAAAAATAAAATAAAAGTGTACGTATATTTTATATAGGAAATCTTTGCACGACTGGGGCGAGTACTTAATGTTACTATTAGGGGTTAAGATTTTCAGGAAGTTTTTCTTAGGTGTTTTGCACAAAATTTCGAGGTAGGAGTGAAAAAAACAACAGTCGCAAACAAGCACCCTAATATACACGTATGTATGTACGTATGCATGTACGTATAATTTATATGTAAACAAAAGTTAATCGCAACAGAAGTCAAAAAGAAGTTGAAAACTGGCAGACGAATTGCCGCGTTTTGACTATTTGACTGATCGGCGCACGCTACTTGCTCTATGAATCAGCACAGAGGCTGCTAGCCAAGCTGAACCACAACAGCTACCACTGACCAAGTAGCCTGCAAAGTCACCGGACTACGTTGAACTGAATTCTGCGGCAGCAAAAAAAATAAATAAAAATTGAAAGCGGCAATGCCAAGGAGTGCCCGGCTAGTGGCTAGTGGCTAGTGGCACACATACTCACACACATGCAGCATGGAAATTGCAACCAAAACTTGCATGCGCTGCCAATGTAACGGCAGCGCACAAAGCAGCAACAATGAAATCGTCATAGCGACGTCGGAAGTTGCGTACATATGTCACGACTGGTTGGCCAGCATCTTCTGGATTGGCAGATTGCAACAGCCTCTTTCCGCTGGTAAATGTTGTTGCGATCGCTTTTGTTGGTCGCATGAGCTGCTGGTCGTCGTTTACTGTCGCATTTTTTACGCTCCGTTTTATTTACAATATGTCAATGAGCTGCTGGCAGTGAGCAATCCTGGTTGTGGTTGTGATTGTGGTTGTTGTTGTTTGCTGATAACCTTGAACTCCTTGGAAATCATT
>NW_016230067.1:0-1256 GCF_001687245.7 Rhagoletis zephyria | reverse complement strand
CAAGTTTTAAAATATTATTTTTGTTATTTAATTTTGGTTAGTTTTTTTTGTTCTTTCTTTAACAATATCCGAATAAATACACGCTTTAAAGGCAGTGTCACACGGGTGGGTATTTGCCGAAATTTGCTGCAAATCGTATCCCAATTGTGTGAATACCCAAATATTTTTCTTTATCCCAATCACGAAAACTAATTTGTTGAAATTTTTCAATAGAAGATTCCTGTACTGTGCCCAGGGTTGGCAATCTTTAAAACATTTTTTTAAGTGTTAAAAACCTTGTTTAAAACAATGGAAAAAAATCACCTATATTTAAAACATGTTTTAAAACATTTTGTTTTAAGCTAGTTTAAANAGAAAAAACGTTTGAAATGAAGTGAGTTATATAAAATTTAATTAATTTACAAGCAAATGTTTTTTCCGCCTTTTGCAAATTAAATAAGTCCTCTGCAAGAAGGTTTGTTTAAAAAAATACGTATACACATATGGTATATGGGGTATGGAAATATCCCTTTTCCCTAGCAGTAAACCTTTTAGTGTGGGCAACAATGATATTTTTTAAATAAGGCAGATCGGAATATGCGCTCTCTGGGAAGACAATTATTATACCATGCGTTAAAGTCATGTATACACAAAACATACCATCTTTTGTCTCTGACAAAATATTTTTTTTATTTTCACTTTTATTTCAACATAGATTGATTAAAAGAAAAATACTGATAAAAATAAAATATTTTACACAAAAAGGGTTGAAATTTTGATATTCCTGCGCATATTTTGTTTGTAAGTCAAATATTAGTGGCATTGTGCTGCTATGATTGCACGACCGAGTAATCATAGTCAACTTATGTACAGTAGTCGAAAAATTTATAGCCGCACCAAATTTTTACAAGTTTTAAAATATTATTTTTGTTATTTAATTTTGGTTAGTTTTTTTTGTTCTTTCTTTAACAATATCCGAATAAATACACGCTTTAAAGGCAGTGTCACACGGGTGGGTATTTGCCGAAATTTGCTGCAAATCGTATCCCAATTGTGTGAATACCCAAATATTTTTCTTTATCCCAATCACGAAAACTAATTTGTTGAAATTTTTCAATAGAAGATTCCTGTACTGTGCCCAGGGTTGGCAATCTTTAAAACATTTTTTTAAGTGTTAAAAACCTTGTTTAAAACAATGGAAAAAAATCACCTATATTTAAAACATGTTTTAAAACATTTTGTTTTAAGCTAGTTTAAAACATATATAAAAAAAACAT
>NW_016230064.1:353-1257 GCF_001687245.7 Rhagoletis zephyria | reverse complement strand
GGTGTGAAGCAAATTCCATGTCACTCAATTTGAAAAAGTGTAAATTCATAACCTTCTCTAGAAAATCGTTCTACCCATATTCGTATATGATATCTGACCACAATGTTGAGCAAGTGACCAATTTCTTTGACCTAGGTGTAACTATGGATCCGAAACTAGAATTCAAGTCTCACATAAACTCCTGCGTGATTAGGGCTAGAGGATTGTTGGCTTTTCTTAAGCGTTGGGCCAAGGAGTTCAACGATCCTTATGTCACTAAAGTTCTCTTTACCTCTCTAGTTAGACCGATTTTGGAGTATGCATCTATAGTATGGAATCCTAGTTATAAAATTCATAGTGACAGGCTCGAATCAGTGCAGAAACAGTTCCTGTTATTTGCCCTCAAAAATTTATGTTGGGACTCGTCTAAAAATCTCCCACCCTACAAGGATCGCCTGAAGCTTATAGATTTGCCGACGCTTCAGAGTCGTAGAGAGATGCTTGGTGTTCTTTTTTTAATTAAATTAATGAACGGGATGGTCAGTAGTCCCTTTTTACTGAGTGAGATAAATTTTTGTATTCCTACAAGACCCACGAGACATTTTAAACCTATTGTGTTGAGTATTTGTAAATCAAACTTTGAAATGCATGATGCTTTTCGGTGTTTATGCCAAGATTTTAACAAGCATTATGATTGCATCGACATATCTGAATCGCTTTTTGTAATAAAGAAAACATTGCTCAACAAGTTAACTAAATAAACTAATATCTGTAACCGTGAACTAAAAAATTACACAATATCTATGACTGCTTAGTACAATTGTAACGGCTTCGGAAACTCGGCTNTTATGCCAAGATTTTAACAAGCATTATGATTGCTTCGAAACATCTGAATCCCTTTTTGTAATAAAGAAAACATTGCTCA
>NW_016230064.1:0-197 GCF_001687245.7 Rhagoletis zephyria | reverse complement strand
AAGTTAATATTTATAATTATTTCACTCTGTAATGTATCATACATACTTAAATATCTAAATCTTTTTATCTCAATTGTCTGTAAGAAAACATTTTTCTGTAGGCTAAATAAATAAATAAATATTATCCTTACATTGCCTCGCGTTCTTGTTTTTGCATGAATAGAAAATATTTAAGTCAAACAATTAATGTCAGAAAC
>NW_016230062.1:0-1257 GCF_001687245.7 Rhagoletis zephyria | reverse complement strand
TATACATACTCACGAAACTATGGGACAAATATAGTAAACTGCCTTTTTTTAGTTTTCCTCTCTGACTTCAGGAGTTTTTAGAGGACCTAGTAGTTTCAAAGATATGATTGATTCCAAAAATTATTTAAAAAAATTTGTGCAGTGCATACGTTGCATTAAATTTTTAAATTTTTTTTTTTGAAGTTATCGTATTTTTCAAATTTTAAAGTCTCTTAAAAAAAATACTGACGTCAGAGCGAAAAACTCAAAATACAGTTTTACTAAATTTGGCCCATATTTTCGCGAATATATTGATTTTTTTTTTTTCTGTATAAAATTTACTGACTCACGGTGTTAAGGTAAATTGCCAATTACTAGCCCACCCGTAATCTAATTAAATAATGTCAAAAACCTAACCAGCCTTACTATGAGTTTCATTTTCGCCCGAAATCGTTCACTTTTCGCTTCCTGACTACGGGCGGATGAAAAAAAAAATTCGCACGAATATTTTTTTTGGACGAAACAGATGACAAAGCTGACTATTTTTCGACGCACCGATCCCAAAGGAACACAGAAATAAACTCTTGCTGCAAAGAAATTATTTGGTAGGCAATGCACCATTTGAGTTGATAGAATGAATTCGTGTTTGAAATTATTAAAGATAGTCCGTCTTCTATAAGCAACGATTCAATCGAAACACAAAACTGGCCAGGCGATAATGATTTTAGCCATGGAAAAATTATTTTTAGACATTCAGTGCCACATGTTCACATAAATTTTTGCATTTTATTAAAATTTCATACCTACATATTTAAGGCACATAAAATCAAGTGCTGGTGTGGTGTAGTGGCTAGCAGTGCGCGCTACCACTCCGCAGGGCCTGGGTTCAAGCCCTGGTCAAAGTAACATCGTAAAAAAAATATAGAAAAACCGGGACCTACAAGGCGCGCGCCGCAAATCGGAGGAGAGGCTCGGCCAAACTCTAACATATGTGTAAGCGCCAATATATTATTATTATTATTAAAATCAAGTAATTTAATAGAAAAATTCATTGCGTTCTCCCCTTTTAACATTAGTTCACATATNTACGTAATTGAAAACTTATACGTTTTCATTTTATTTTATCTCAATGCAATTATTAACCTCGTGCCGCACTTTTTGCAATACCAGCGATAGCAGCTACGAGTATATCAGTGCAACATTACAAAATGTCAACATTGCTTTACAAAATACACATGTATCTACATGTACATATGTATGTATGTATATAAGCATACA
>NW_016230061.1:0-1257 GCF_001687245.7 Rhagoletis zephyria | reverse complement strand
ATGTTATCGATAATTTTTTTCATTCCATCGTTATATTTTCAACTTATTTGGAACTTGCAAAATCTCGACAACGAGTGGAGAGAACACGCATTGTTCGATTATAAGGATATTTATATTGATTCTTGATTAGATCCAGAAAATTATAGGAATACAATTTTTTGAATTAAAAGATTCTTCAGGTTCATATAAGTTTCCCAATTAAAAAAATTATATCTGCATTACTAACATAGCCCTTTTCTAATGCTTCAGTAGAACGTATATTTAGTAGTTTAAAAATGTGTAGGACTGACNGTACTGATATAGTTGCAGAAATATTATATACAAACCAAGGCATAAAAAATAATGGTGATACTTTGTTTGAACCGCAAGAACAAATTTACCAATTGATTTAGAGAATATAATTAATTTTTATGCTAAGTACCTGAAAATAGTAAATAAGAAAACTTTGAGTAATTTGTTCGGATTTTGAGGATTTTTTATTTGTTTTTGAGGAATTTGGTAATTTTTTTGTGGCAACACTGGTGAGCAAAGCACTGGCGTGCTATTCGAGAGATCCGAAGTTCCAAAGAAAAATATATTTTTTTGGAATTCAATTTCATTTTTAGGAACTAATTTCATTTTTTTTTTTATATATAGTGTTTGATTTCTTTGTTTAATTTAATTTTCTTTCCATTGTTAGGTTTTGTTGAATTAAAAAGAAAACTATTTTTTCATTTCATTTTCGGATACATTTTTTATTTAGTTGTATTTAATTTAAGAGGTTAGTATTTATTCTTTAAAACGAAAAAGAAAAAAAAAAAATTTTTAATTAATTTAATTTTTAGAAAACTCATTGCTAAAGAAGAACCAGATTAACGCTAAGAGCTACTTGTTAAAAGATCTTTCTTTCAGAAAATAGCTTTTAAGATAGTTGTAAGAGTTGACAATTCGCACACCGTCTTCAAAAGAAGCATAACTTAAAATTTGGCATTTTACAAATTATGCGCTAAAAATGTACACCGAGCTTTTTACCTTTCAGCAAAAGAGGGAGCAAATTTTTGTTATAGTCAGCTTCTGAAGGATAGATGTCTGCTTGTAACTTGAATATCTGAAGGAGTATAGTTATAGATAATTCTCTGAATAAGGTAATAGGGTAATAAAGGTAACGTCTTTATAGAAATTTTGGGTAAGTATCACCCTCACTTCTGCACTCTGAAAGGCCACAAAATTTCCTTTGAAGGCTATGTTAGAAAAGTACATATCATACTCTGAGGAACT
>NW_016230060.1:0-1257 GCF_001687245.7 Rhagoletis zephyria | reverse complement strand
AAAACATGGTGGCATAAGTAAGTTGGGTAAATGTAAAAATAGCAGTTTTTAAACTTTGTTTTGCACGTTGACGTTAAATGGGTAATGAGCATAAAAGGTATAAGAGAAAAGCAAATGCAAATAAAAAATAAATAAAATAAAATAAAAAACTGAAAATAAACAAAATTAAGACAATCTAAAATAAGTGGCACGTAAACTAAATTAAATGCAAATATGTAAATTAAAAAGTTCGTTAAAAAACATTATGCAGTGAAAATCGTAAGCTTGAATAAAAAACGAAAAATTATATAAACAAATTTGCAAACTTATAGAAAATTATCAAAACAAATCAAATAAATTTATGTACGTAAATATATTAGAATAGAAAAGAGTCTAACGTATTTTTACAAGGCAATTAAAAAAAAAAAAATAAAATATTTTTCAGCCGAACCTAAACGTCGTCTTCTTGCACTTTTCGGTAACATATAAATTAGGCAATAATTTTATTTTTTTTTAATAACTATACTGGAATAATGAAGAACCTTGCTTATCAAAAATTTTATGATTTTGGGAGAGCTTTACGAGGCTGAGATATTTGAAAGTCTTTTGTAAGACAATTGAAAAACAGTAGGCTGTTAGTCTGAAAGGGTACGAAAGTCTTACAAAAAGATTTTTTGACAGAAAGCACTTGTATATTATTTTGCTCGCGCCGCTGAAAAAGCACAATAGCCGAGTGAGCAAAGCATTGACGTATCGAGAGATTCGACCAGCGAATTTTTTCACTTTCTAAAATACTATTCTTTAAATTTTAAAATTGTATTGTTTGAAAAATAAAAATATGTAAGTACTAGCTTATACCCGCGGGTTTCACCCCGCGCTTTATACAAATATGAAAAATAATTTAATGATGTTAGATTTTATTTCTGTGCCCATTTCGTTATAGCTCTTTATTTTTTAATCTCGCCTGCGCGCTAGGCATACGAAAGATATCAATCCCNTCTTCCACAAACACTTCCAGGGATATGTGGCAAGAAAAAGTAAATTTGTACTGGAAGTGCCACGCGCCTTTTTCTTATAACCCTAACCTTCTTCCATGAATTTAGAATTGATTTTACATACCCCAGTACCAAGTCCCAGTACTCTACCATGAACACCTCTAGAGATAAGCAGTATAAAACAGTAAATTTGTACGGTAGGAACCATGTCTCCTTTTCGAATAACGCAAATTCTTCTCCATAAGTATGGAATTAATTTTGTATACACATCTCGGTGCCAAGT
>NW_016230059.1:1109-1257 GCF_001687245.7 Rhagoletis zephyria | reverse complement strand
GTTGAAGGAAATCACTATCATATGTACAGCGAATTCATAGCATCTTCTTCACATTGAAGCTGAAAATGTCTATAAAAGGGTTGTGAGCTCTCAATTATTCCCGAAATATTTTTCTCTTTTTGTATTAGATCTTGCCTAAATGCTTCTA
>NW_016230059.1:291-762 GCF_001687245.7 Rhagoletis zephyria | reverse complement strand
GATATTACATTCCATAGGTTCTCCATTTGTATAAAATTCTGTGTATAAACGTATATAAAAAATACAATATTAGGTATGTTCTGAAATTCGTTCGATTTGAAATCGATAAGATTTTGGAAATATTTTTATGGATTTTTAATCATAAAACTCATAATTTGGTATTGATACCGGTGATATAACATCGCTGATGGTTCTATTATATATTTTTTTATATAAATAATATTCAATCTTTTCATCAGAAATAACGATCAATATTTAGCAAATCATATTGATTTCAAAATCGTTCGATTTACAGAACATGTTTGTATATGTATATATGTTTTAAAATTAGAAAACATTTTTTCTATTTTTACTAGATCTTTTTAGTAAAAGCCTACCTTCGTCCTTTGTTTAATTTATATATGTTTATATAGTTTACTTAAAAACTTAAGCAAAAATGGACCTTATTCACAGCAAATTTCTTTGATAAAT
>NW_016230059.1:0-254 GCF_001687245.7 Rhagoletis zephyria | reverse complement strand
GTATATATTTAATTTCTCTGATAAGCCCCAAGTTGTGGTGTGATTTTTAAAACACTAATATATTAGCCTATTCATCTTTTTTATTAATATAAGAATAACCTTGATCTTGATTTCATCATCATTGTTTTTCTAATAAGTATATTAATGCCAAGTGGACGATAACGAGCCCACATAAATATATAAAAAATGCGTAAATGCTAAAAATTGCTTGACTTACTGAAAAAAGTTGTTAAGTCCACTTTTTATGAAAACTC
>NW_016230058.1:0-1257 GCF_001687245.7 Rhagoletis zephyria | reverse complement strand
ATTTTTCCGCCAATTTTGTATAAAAATATGGTTCATTCAACAACAAGAAGCATAAAAATATAATTCCAAAACTTTGTACAAAACTCGAGAAAAATCAGCANACAATTTTTATTCAAATATTTTTCCGCCAATTTTGTATAAAAATATGGTTCATTCAACAACAAGAAGCATAAAAATATAATTCCAAAACTTTGTACAAAACTCGAGAAAAATCAGCAAATTTTGATCAAAATTTTCAACTTTTTAATCAGATTTTTAGAATTTCTAGTAAAAAAAAATGAAAGTTCGGAGTTAGTCAAAAATCGCGTTAATTTTTGAGATTTTTTTTTTTTTTGTGAAGGTGTTTCGCATTTTATCCATATAAAGTATTTTCGAAAAAAAATTTTGTATGGAAGAGACTGCGTGAAAAAAATTGACAAAAATCAACGAACTTAAAACTTGCACTTTATTATAAAAAAATTGATTGGGATACAAATCTGCATACTCAAAAAAATTCTAAAAAACCTGTTTAAAAAGTTGAAAATTTTAATGAAATTTGCTGAATTTTCGCGAGTTTTGCACAAAGTTTAGGATTTATATTTTAATGTTTTTTGTTGTAGAATGAACCATGTTTTTATACGAAATGAGCGGAAAAATATTAGATTGAAAATTGAAGCATTTTTAAGCATACTATAAATCTTTTTAGTATAAGCATTTTTAGCATGCAATTTTTTTATTAAACTATTTTTATTAAGATAAAATGAACTATAAATTCTTGGATAAAAATTTGTAAGTCAATTGGCCAGAAAATAAGATTCTGTATCAAAAACATTTTTAGTTAAGTAATTAAGAAAACTTTAATTGAATTATTTTAAGGAATGGCAAATTTTGACATACAATTTATCGGAGTTTTTGAGAGTGTTTATCTTCTAAAAAAGTATGTACATATGTACTGAAAAAGCTTGTATTAAATAAGTCTTCTACAAAATGTTTGCCCTAAAAGATTTTTTTTTTCAAAAACGTATTTGAAAAAGTTTTAGTAAAAAAGATTTTAGAATGAAAAGCTTTTGGTACAAGTGGCTTTGATACAGAATTTTAGAAATTTTTTTTTTTTTGCATAAACATTTTCATAAACATAATTTATAAATTTTTGGACAGGAATGTTTCAAGTTAAAATTTTTTGTATTTATTTTGAAAGTTCGAAATTTTGGCTTAATTTTTTTTTACTCAAAAATTTTTTTAGCACAACATTTTTAACTACATACAAAATTTTAACTC
>NW_016230057.1:906-1257 GCF_001687245.7 Rhagoletis zephyria | reverse complement strand
TTTCCGAAGTCGTTGGCTGAAGAAGGAAGAGGAGGTCAAGTGCTGCTGCTACTGCTACGTAGGTCCACTACTGGTGCTGCTGCTGCTGTGATCGTTTGAAGTTGGTGCAAGTCGCTTTAAAAGGTGAGGTAGTGTTGCTGCTGCTGCTGCTGCTGCTGCCGGTATTGTCAAGTGCTGTCGACTGACTGACTGACTGACTCTGACTCTGACTCTAAACTCAAACTCTCAAACTCTGACTGATCTGTGCCTACCACTGTGCATGTGTATGTGTGTGTGTGTGTGTGCAGTCAACTAAATCTGCCCGAGAACTGTGGAGTAGTGTTTTCTCTCTCTCTCTCTCTCTCTCTCTCT
>NW_016230057.1:0-850 GCF_001687245.7 Rhagoletis zephyria | reverse complement strand
TCTCTCTCTCTCTCTCTCTCTCTCTCTCATTCCCCTTCTGTTGAGTGCACGGAAAAGAGGAGAAGAGCTGCGGCAGCAAGTGTAATACACAGAGCAGGAGTAGACGACAGCAACGAACGCAGACTGTCCGCTAGTGTTGGTGGTGGCGGCGGCGGCGGCGGCAGTGGTGGTCTCACCCTGGTCAGACTGTCTTTCAGCGTCTTCAGCGACGACCACTTCAGCGTCTTCTTCGCGTTTGCTTTTGCAGTGCACTCGCTTACTACTTACTTGCTGACTAGCTCACTCACTCCATTCCCCCCTTTCT
Source organism: Rhagoletis zephyria (assembly GCF_001687245.7). Lineage (NCBI taxonomy): Eukaryota > Metazoa > Arthropoda > Insecta > Diptera > Tephritidae > Rhagoletis > Rhagoletis zephyria. The sequence goes on along the minus strand of NW_016230057.1, from coordinate 546 downwards.
GTCTTTTAGATCGATCGCACTTGTGCAGCAGCAGCAGCAGCAGCAGCNGTCTTCTTCGCGTTTGCTTTTGCAGTGCACTCGCTTACTACTTACTTGCTGACTAGCTCACTCACTCCATTCCCCCCTTTCTGTCTTTTAGATCGATCGCACTTGTGCAGCAGCAGCAGCAGCAGCAGCAGGGGAAGTTGCTGCTGATGTACACGCTCTTACGGCAGTGGTGGCAAACGGCAACCACTACTGCCGCCGAGTACTGAAGATGCCCGAAACTGTAGTGCGAATTTCTCCTTCGCGTTTCCTTTTTTTCTTCTTGTTGTTCAGCGGCTGTTCATTTTTGTTTCTTCTGCCACTCTCTGTCTGTCTGTTTGTCTGTCGGTGCTTGCAGAGTTCGCTTTAGTACCACTTCAGTGCCACCGCCACAACTAACTTACTCAGCTCGGTTTATTGCCATGTGCACTTAGAAGCTGGCAAAGGAAGGAAAGCCAGCCAGCAGCTAACGAGCAGAGGAGAGGGCTAAACTAAATTGAACTGCTGCTGCTGCTGCTGCTG
>NW_016230056.1:0-1257 GCF_001687245.7 Rhagoletis zephyria | reverse complement strand
TTTTTTTTTTTGGTTGCAATCCTTCCATTTAACTCTTGCATTTTTTTTTTCTTCGCTGGTTTCCTTTTTTCGTATAGTCAGCCAACATCTTCTAGGAATTTTTTCCGCGCTGCCTGCTGGTAACCTTTTGACCAACACTTGTAGCTGCCGTTCACTTCTTCGAGTTGTTGTTACTGTTGCGACACAGCGCGTAAATTCCTTAACAACACTTCTAGACAAGCTACAAAGCCAAGGAAGATTTTAGTGCTATTTTTTGGCGTTGATGTTAAGAAATAAATGACAACATTTTTTACGTTTTTCAGGTGCTTGCAAGTCAATAATTTTAAGGTGATGGATTTCGGCGTGGCAGAAAAAAAGCTAAATCGCAAAATGACTTTCTGTAGCCATGCATTTTTAACACAAACTTGAAGCTTTCTTTTCCAAAAACTAACTTAAAGAATAAAAATATAAAATTTATTGTCTGCGGCTTAAGAGATCTGAGACGACTTAGAGTATGGTGGTACACCTGGGCCCACAGGTATTCTTCGCCAAACGCGCCTCATTCCCAGTCAAACGTGTAGAAAAGTATTCCTTTTATATCCCAAGCCTACTCCGGATGTCTGTTAAACATCTAAAGTCTACTCTGGTTGTAAGTTATCAGATTTCCGTATTCGCCTTTGCAGGAATCAGCCCCAGTATTGAAACTATTTGATTACCGCATTACTTTCCGTTATAATTATGGAGCTACTTTCCTGCCCGCCAGCATCTCAAACTTTTCACACTCTTCTACCTCTATATTATGCTTGAAATAACCTCTCTCTTTCCTTCGTTTCTCAGGGTATGCCTCAATGCAGAATGGCTTAATATTCCTCTGCAACAGCGACCCGACACTCTTCGTCATAACAGTTTTTTGTGCGTGAGTGGTGTGAATATAATGAGTCACGAAGCCGATTGCGAAATTTCCCGGCTGTCCTCTGTGACAACAGCTTTTCTATATCCAACTTTCGAAACGTTTTTTTACGCACGTTTTACAAAAAGCAGGACTTTGGCTGCAAGAAGGTAGACTTTCGAGCCAATGTAAGCTCCTCGGATGAAAACGGACATCAAGAACGCTCGAAGCATATCTTCTGTATATCAAAACATGATAAATTTGATTTGTCGTTCTTTGATCAAGGCCTTTCAAGCAACTTTGTGGATGTTTCGATGCTGGCGTCTGGTATTACTGACCACCATTTTGCGTGCAATGGCGAAGTGGACCAGCCTCTCTTGTCTTGTCGG
>NW_016230055.1:0-1257 GCF_001687245.7 Rhagoletis zephyria | reverse complement strand
GTCGAAATTTCTTTCGGCGACCATGCTTCGTCGGCAGTTCATACTGCATTCTCCTGCGGACAAAGCCAAGCCTCGAGTGACTAGAAGGCCCTTGCCTTGCGATAACACTTCCTTCCCCGGCACCGAAGACACTAGACACCTGACCCCAGAAGCATCAGCATGGTACCCTTTTCACATCCGTTTTCAGTTCTTTTGTAGATATAATCCGCGTTTCATACACTTTTCTTCCCGTTTTCGGACTCATTTTCGGATTTTTTTCTGGCTGGGCTGGTTTCGTTACAAGCTGCAAGTACCGACGTAGTGGGACTTAATGTTCTTCTCGTGTTAGTGAAGTACCCATTCGCAATGCAAATTGTAAAAAGAACCACTAGCGACGAAATTTTGTACAGAAATATGGTTTGAATTGGAGCAAGTGTGCGGATATTTGAAGTGATGGATCAGGAGCGATGTCTATGATGAAGCAAGAGGCAGAAAATGCCACGAGAAGTCACTGTATGATCCTTCGGTATTCACTGCCGCCACTAGAATTAAAACCCGTATTGGATGACGCTGCGGAGATAACAGAGGCCTGCGAAACTAAAATACATCTTTGGTTTTTTCTAGCATGTCGAGCTTTTTTTTTATTGGTGACATGTATATTTTAGAATGTCTAGAAATTTGGATGAAAACTGCATAAATAAACAAAGTAAATCAGAAAAACGTATGTAACTTAATTTTTGGGCTGCACGCTTAATAAGGCGCGAGAAAATATGGTAATTATCTAGGTGGGCTTTGAACCCCAAAATTGGTAAAAATTTTGGAAAGGGGGTACCATTAGACACGTCTGGACCCCAATAACAAGAGTCCAATAGCGGAAGTTAACTTTGTTTACCCGATCAAGAGTTATTAACAAAAAACTTTTCCACAATAGCACTTTCTTTATTCACTTACTCCACTCACACAAACGCACAAAATGCCCATATTTATTTATTTATTTATTTATTTATTTGGTCTACAGCAAAATGTGTTCTTACAGACAAATGAGAATAGAACATTTAGGTACATAGTAATTTATAATAATAATAATAATAATAATAATAATAATAATAATAATAATAATAATAATANTACTCCACTCACACAAACGCACAAAATGCCCATATTTATTTATTTATTTATTTATTTATTTGGTCTACAGCAAAATGTGTTCTTACAGACAAATGAGAATAGAACATTTAGGTACATAGTAATTTATAATAATAATAATAATAATAATAA
>NW_016230054.1:958-1257 GCF_001687245.7 Rhagoletis zephyria | reverse complement strand
AGCAACAGTAGGGATTTTAAGGCCACGGTGTATTTGGTTGTTTGTGACACAGATCGGAGCGTTCACAATCATTCTAAGAGTTTTTGGTTGGAATCTTTGGAGTATTTCTATATTGGAGGTTGCTGCAGAGCCCCATAATTGTATTCCGTATGTCCATACTGGTTTTAAAGCCCATGAGTAAGAGCTTACTCTCGAGTGAGACTTGAGACTTCGGGTTCAGTAACCAATGTAAATTTCTGAGCTTCATTCCCAGTGCTTTGCGTTTAGTGAAAATATGAGTTTTCCACGTAAGCTTGCTG
>NW_016230054.1:0-845 GCF_001687245.7 Rhagoletis zephyria | reverse complement strand
CCATTGTGTTATTTTGTTGAGGCCATTTTGGAGTTTAACCGAGGCGAGTTTTGGAAGGGTGTCCATTGCGTGAATTGCAGTATCATCTGCAAATGTTCCAACAATTGCTCCTTCGGATGCTGGTAAATCATATGTGTATAACAGATAAAGGATGGGACCCATCACACTGCCTTGAGGTACACCAGCTGAACTTTCTTAAAGTTCAGACTGCTCCTCGCCTTGCTTAACAAAGAAAAATCGATTTTTGAGATAAGACTCGATAAAGATATAATAGTTTATCGCTCTTTATTTTGTAAAGTAAGCCAACATGCCATACTCGATCGAAAGCTTGAGATATATCGAGGAATGCAGCTGTACAATACTTTTTGTGTTCGAATGCAGTGTGAATGCAGTTTACAAGCCTGTGAACTTGTTCGATTGTGCTGTGTTTTTTCCTAAAACCGAATTGGTGATTATGGATAATCTTTCTTTGTTCTATTACTGGCATCAATCTTTTGAGAAAGNAAAAGAGTCTCCAGAATTTTAGAGGCGATGGGTAGCAAACTGATTGGACGATATGACTCAACTCTGTCTGCACTTTTTCCTGGTTTAGGAATAATTTTTACCTGGGAAACTTTCCATTGAGGTGGAACGAAACCAGATGAGAGAATTGCGTTATAAATATAAGTCAGGAAAGTGATTCCTTCTTCGGGGAGCTGTTTTAATATTTCTCCAGTGATTAGATCGTAACCGGGAGCCTTCTTAGCTTTGAGATTTTTGATCGCTTCCTTAACCTCAGCTTTTGAGAATTTTTTTTTGGGTGGGTCCATTTGGTAGGGTTGTTCGAGAGTCTGTCTTACTTTTTG
>NW_016230053.1:944-1257 GCF_001687245.7 Rhagoletis zephyria | reverse complement strand
ATAAATAATGAAAATTTTTAATAAAAAATCGCGCGATGGTATAGCGAAACTTGCTATTATATTTTGGTTACAATATCTTATTTAGATAAAAGTAAAAAAAAGAAGAAGAAGAAGAAGAAGTGTATAGTGTATAGTGTAAACTGAGTATAATAGCGCAAATGAAATGTGAAATAAAGTGGCAATACCAGCGATTTGAGGTTATAATAATTTTAGCAGGCGCAAAGTTTGTTTACTCTGTTTTATTAACGAAATATATAAAATAAAAGTGAATAAATGATTTGGTTTGCATAAAATAATAACCGGAAACGTTTTA
>NW_016230053.1:637-860 GCF_001687245.7 Rhagoletis zephyria | reverse complement strand
GCAGGCGCAAAGTTTGTTTACTCTGTTTTATTAACGAAATATATAAAATAAAAGTGAATAAATCCTTTGGTTTGCATAAAATAATAACCGGAAACGTTTTAGTAGTGTTTTAAAAGTGGAAACTGGTGATTTAGTGCATTTTTGACGTGGTAATTGCTCATAGAAAACAACGAAATTTAACAAAAGTTTTTTGTTCATAACTTTTAAATGGTTAATAATATTA
>NW_016230053.1:313-485 GCF_001687245.7 Rhagoletis zephyria | reverse complement strand
TTTAAAAGTGGAAACTGGTGATTTAGTGCATTTTTGACGTGGTAATTGCTCATAGAAAACAACGAAATTTAACAAAACTTTTTTGTTCATAACTTTTAAATGTTAATAATATTATCTGACCCCCTCCGGATTGTTATTAGGGGGGCCGAAACGCGTCGTTTGGTACCCCTCC
>NW_016230053.1:0-284 GCF_001687245.7 Rhagoletis zephyria | reverse complement strand
CTTTTATTTTATATATTTCGTTAATAAAACAGAGTAAACAAACTTTGCGCCTGCTAAAATTATTATAACCTCAAATCGCTGGTATTGCCACTTTATTTCACATTTCATTTGCGCTATTATACTCAGTTTACGCTATACACTTCTTCTTCTTCTTCTTTTTACTTTCATCTAAATAAGATATTGTAACCAAAATATAATAGCAAATTTCGCTATACCATCGCGCGATTTTTTTTTTTAAATTTTCATTATTTATATATATATTAAACGAAAGAAGATACCGAAAA
>NW_016230051.1:0-1257 GCF_001687245.7 Rhagoletis zephyria | reverse complement strand
TAGCCTATAATAGGACCATATATGCAAGGTATAATCTCTGAAAATTTGAAAAAAAAAATCTATCGAGTTGTTTTTAGTCAAGTCCGAACAACGAAAACGGCTATTATATTATATATATAGATACATACATATATTAACCTTCATATCAATTCTGGTCTATTACATGCGCCCCACGCTTTTCATTTTGAATCTCATAAATTGTTTATAATGAATTTTGCTAAAATTTCAAAATCAAAAGTTATCAAAACAAATTCTATGGGACTGAGAATTATTATTTTCTACTTTTTAGTCCATTTATAAAAGCGTTGTATATTAAAAAGTTTTTTTTTTTTATATTATTTATTAAAATATATACTGGCTATGTGGGTAGAAAATTTTTAGCGTAAAATGGTTGTGCTAGGTGACGCCAATGAGATATTTCGAAAAACTATATTTATGGTCCGATTTGGTTCGAATTTTTTCGTATGTAGTTGAAACATAATTAATAATAGATTTCCAAAAAATTTACCCTGAATTGGCCCTGAAGTTAAAAATTAGAAGTGGATTCGACATAAAATGCATGATTTATTTGCGTTGAAAATTCATTTAAAAGCAATATTAACCATAATATAACGATGGAAACTTGGTGACAGGTAATAAGATCAACGGAAATAAGGTCAATTGACTGTATTTCCCACCCTGGTGCGAAATAAAGTCAATTGACATTATTACCGTTTTAAAAACGAAATGAAATCCATTGAAATTATTTCCCTTTCAAACATTAAATTTGTTTAGCTTCGCGGCGGCCCGCGTCAGCGAGCCATACCGCGCGCGCCGCGCTCGCGCCCCGCGTAACCCGTTCGACCGGCGCGCCCACCACGTCACGCTACGCCGCGGACCCCCCGCCCCCCTTCCCGGTCTCCCGCCGTGCTTTATTTTTGGATGCCAACTTGGCTCAAACCGTGCCATTTGTCCCTATTTTACTTCAAATGGCACTTAATTTTTCAATTTGGCACAAAGTGCCAAAATGGTACTTTTGTAAAAAAAATTACATTTCAATACATTTTTGTGAAATCCTTTGCGTGCACTTCTTTTTCTCAACTAAAATTTTCTAATTTATAAAGGCTATTCAACTGGTTTATCTTATTTTATCATTGCACTTTTGTTTGGGAAATGTAGCTTTATTTGATTGCTAAATGTGAATGATTAAAAGGAATGGCACCTTTTTTGCACTTTTATTTTTCTATTTGTCACATTTTGGCACTTTTTTTATCCTCA
>NW_016230050.1:0-1257 GCF_001687245.7 Rhagoletis zephyria | reverse complement strand
AAAAGAATAGGTCTTATTAATTAACTATTTAGAATTTTTGTGTTTGTATGCAGGTGCCGAAAAAGTGATAATAAAAAAAGTGAAAAAAAAACTGCATTTGGGGGCTTTACCCCTACGGCTGCTGCAATTCAACACCCGACACGACATTTTTATAAAGTTTTTATTACAAATAAAACGTTTTTTACCTTAGAACGCACGAATTGCTTCGATTTTCACTTGAAAGTACACTACGTTTGCAATACGTTTGCACTTGTTTCTAAACAAAAAGTTTGTTTACGTATTGCCATAAACGTCAAAGTCGGCAAAACCAAAGTAGCGGTTTCGGGAATGCGCCACCTTCAGTTCATTACACCATGGGGAAATCCCTCAAGGTTTCAAGGAAAATCGTAACAATTGGTGTCAGAAGTGGGATTGTTAAATAAATCCCGAAAGATAAACTTTTGAAAATGGCAAAAATTCAAGACCAAAAGATCGAGGAACTCGAACAGGAGTTGGAGAAGCGAAATTTAGCAACCTCCGGAAGAAAAGTGGAGTTACTATCACGGCTGCGAAAGGCTATGGAAGCAGAAGGCATCGACGTGGACAAACACGACTTCCAGAGTAAACTCGACGATGCATCCGCAAAAGATGAACAGAAGGATGAGGCGGCTTGTTCGTCGAAGGATGTGCAGCAGACATCTGGGAAGGTTGAAGAACAGCAAAAGTCTCCAAGTTCATCAACAGCTATGGACATGAACACGTTATTGGCTGCGATGTCACAGATGTCCTCACAGCTGTCGTCACAGATGCAAACACAGCTTGAAGCACAGAGGTCTCAGTTGTCGTCATTGGTGTAATCGCAGTTGGATGAAAAGATCACACAGCTGCAGGAGAATTTAATCAGAGACAACGCGCTACTCAGGGAAAGACAGGATAAAATCGAAGAGAATTAGGATAAGATCGAAGAAAGACATGGTAAAGTCGAGGAAAAGGTGGGTGAGCTGGAAGCTCGCCACCGAGATTTGCAGATGAATCGTCCAGCCGCTTCGACGAACGCTCCCAAGGTAAAAATTCCATCCTTTGACGGCACGATTCCTTTCCAAGTCTTTAAGCTCCAGTTCGAGAAGACAGCTACAGCAAATCGTTGGAGCATGGAGGATAAATCCGCTGCTCTGTTCGCGGCATTAAAAGGACCTGCAGCGGAAATCTGGCAGACTATTCCTGACTGCGAAAGGAACAATTACGATGCATTGATGGGGGCCGTGGAAAGACGCTATG
>NW_016230049.1:0-1257 GCF_001687245.7 Rhagoletis zephyria | reverse complement strand
GACGATTTTCAACCAATTTCGAAACTATAAAAACTCTCCTCATCTACAGTGTTTAGGCCTTTAGCCTAAATATTACTTATTTACGCACCCCCCTAATGCCAGCATATGTACGTGCATAAGTTTCTGTGTAAACATATAATATATATTATATGTTTATGTGCATACACAGATACATGCATGCGCACATGGGGTAGTATGCGCGGGTAATTTTTATATCCCGCCGGATAATGAACTCTCGTCAAGTTTCCCCTTAACGTCAGTTATTGTCCGGCGGTCCGATTTAAGGTCCCGTAAACTTTTTCTAATCACTTCGGTTCAGAAGATCAGCGCGAGCACATCAGCTACCAAGCCACTCCCGTCCAAAGGTATTCAAATATTGTATTATTCCACATTTATATATATATATCTATACTGAAATAAATCGACTCTTGATTGAATTCCCCATTAACATCAAAATATCTTGGCTCTATTTATTTCTTTCTATCATATTTGCCCCGGAGCGTAATTCCCAATCACCCCCGTCTAATCATTTGGTCCTTCGAGCCGGTGTGGTAGCTCTATAAAAAGATTGCAGCGCGATATTAACAATTGCTTGTCATCCCTACAAAGTCATCAAATTGACATTTCAAATTGGGACGCTATTATTGTGTATTTTTGCTCTACTAAATTGCCTGACAGTACTTTGGCTCTATGGGAGCAAACCATAGACCACACAGGCGCCTTACCGAAGTGGGAAGATATGGACAAGTTCCTATCTAACAGGTTTCAAACCCTGGAAACCCTGGCAGGCTTAAAGGGTACAAAAGCGGTTAAAGCGCCAAAGCCGCAAAACACCAAAAACCCTTCAGAAGCCCATACCAAAAGACTTGGTGCATTCCAAGCAAGCGTGACCAAGTTCACTTGTACAATGTGCCAAACGAATGAGCACAAACTACGCCCCTGTTCCAAATTTTTGAAGCTTACGCCTGATGAGAGGTTTAATTTCTTAAAGAGCAACAACAGTTGCCTGAATTGTTTGAGTGCTGCACATACCGTGACAAGGTGCACAAGCCCCTTTAATTGCAGCACTTGCCACTCGCGACATCACTCGCTCCTACACATTCAGACAAATGTGCAAAAGGCAACACCGGCTCGCACGCCGACTGGACCTGTCAATGACAACGCATCATCCTCCCAACAGGCTCAAGCAAAGCGCAGCTTTAATAATTGAACTCATAACAATAAAAGCAAAAACGTTAAGTCTTGTTATGCTAACAC